>NW_020215477.1:0-10006 GCF_003070985.1 Temnothorax curvispinosus | reverse complement strand
AAACTGAATAAGACTTTATGCAAGGCGCATAAGAAAGAATTAATTGATACGATTCTGTCATATTTGTTAAATTGGCTTGCTTTGGTGTCTGGAAATTATGAACAGCACGTCTACAAAGAAAGTCAACCTGTCTCACTATTGTGTACAGGTAAATATTATATCGAGCGAAATACATGTAGCAAAATGTTATCACGCACATATTTCAATAATTTAAAATTTATTTTATATTTTGATTTCAGAATATATTGTACACTTACAGAGGCAAGAATAATAAGCCTGATTCAAAACCGGATGGGAATTTATGCGAGGCGCATAAGAAAGAAATTGATACGATACAGAAAATTTGGAAACACGAATGAATACCGCCGTATATGTAAACATATGAAATGTATACATGTAAATGTATTAAACAAATATGTATATATCGCTGTACAGACAATAAATGTAAATTTACAAAAATTATATTATTTTTGTATTATTAATTTTAATTAAACTTTACTACGAATATTAAATTTTTAACAATAAATAATAATTTTTTAATAATTTTTTAATAATTTTTTAATAATTTTTTAATAATTTTATTGTAAAATTTTTAACAATAAATAATAACAATAAATAACTATTTTTTTTATAATTTCCATTTTAATTTTATAATTTATAATAGTTATTTCAGATATAATTAGCATTCGAGCAATTCATCGAAACATTGCTATTCAGTAATCGCACATTTAAGTATATATAATCTTTTATTGTGCTTCTACCTAGGCCATTCCTAATAAGAGTGAATAATGTATACAGTTCTTTTGCACATCTAACAAATAACACTACTCAAGTGTCACAGGCCATTTTTTTTGAAATTGTATACACATGTAGAACTTCAAAAAATATTTTTGTCGTATTTTTTTATTTTTGCTTATGAAGCGTTTTAAGAGTAGGGACTATCCTTGAAATATTAACCTTCTCAATCCTATATACGTTATCCTAAATGGTTTTTGCACCAGAATACTATCTCTAGGAATTTTCAAGGTTTTCTGGTTCGTATTTTTACAACAAATCGACGTGCATGGCCTAAAGAATTGTTATACATAGAATTGAGAAGGTTAATATTTCGGGGGTAGTTTCTACTCTAAACGCATCATAAGCAAAAATTAAAAAACACGACACAAATATTTTTCGAAGTTTTACATGTGTGCATAGTTTCAAAAAAATCGGCGTATGACATTTGGGTAGTGTTACTTGTATAGATACAACCCGAGGCCCTTTAACCGTTGATACGTCGATGGTCCACCGAGAAACATGGCGGAAAATCGGAAACCAAAAGATCAAAGGTGCCGACAGAGAGTGAACATACTGATTAAGCCCCTTGCACAAATGCCAGGCAACAGGGCAATAGGAACAGGAAATAACCAAAAAATCGTTACAATTACAACCTAAAAAATTTGAATGCTATGACTGGTTGACAACAAGCAATAGGCACAGTGTTTCCAACGTGACGGAATGTATCATTGTTTATACTGCATTTATACATGATTTCTGATTTCTATTCCTTGTTTCTATTGTCTGTTGCTTGACATTGTGCAAGGGGCTTTATACTGTGCCCCGGGTTCCCTCCATGACAATTTGCGCGTTTAGCAGATACAATTGTTGAGTTCAACACTCTTCTTATCAACACTCTGCGTTGATTGGAGTGAAGAGAAAACAGGAAGGGTTTTGGTAAAAGATAAAAGAGTGGGATGTCGTGAGGTTGGTGGAGACGTAGCTGGAACAGGAGGAATGGGAGAAGATGAAGAATAGGGTGCCAAAGAAGTTCAACAGGGTGCAAAGAAAGAAAGAGTTGGAAGAAAAGGAAGAGCAATACGTGGAATAATGATGCGAGTCAGAAAAGGGTTAGAAGAGGAAGAAGAATGGGAGGAGAAGGAGGGTTCAATGATTAGAAAAGTAAGATGGAAGAAAGAGAAATGGAGATTGGCAACAGTTTACGTAAGCGGCAACTTGGACAAGATCATGGGTAAGATAAAATCGGTGAAAGAGGAGGAAAGGAGAGAGGAGAGATGGATAGTGGTGGGCGATTTCAATGCGAGAACAGGGGAGAAAGGAGCGCTGGAGGATGGAGAAGAGGGAGTTGAAAAAAAATCGAAAGATAAAATAATAAATAGGTAGGGAGAAGGGCTGATTAGATGGGTGGAAGAGGAAGAATGGGAAATTATGAACGGAGCAAAGGAGGGAGATGAGAAGGGGGAGGTGACTTTTACAGGAAGAAGGGGGAAACAGTGATCATGCAATTACGCAATAGGAGATAGAAAAGCTTGGGAAAGAGTGACAAGATTGGATATGGGGTGTGAGGTAGATTCGGATCACCAATCCGTAGCAGTACGGGTGGACAAAGGGGGGGGGGGTTGGTGAGAGGAGAGGGACAATAGCGGAGGGAGAGAGGTGGGTGAAAAAGACGGATTGGTCGAAAGAAGTAAGAGAGGAGTTTAGAAGAAAGACGGAGAAGGTAGAAATAGGTAGGGAGACAATAGATAAAGAGAAAGATGGAAGTAAGGGTGAGAAGAGTAAAAAGAGGGGCAGAAGGAAAGGGAGTATGGTGGGATGGGGATTGTAGGAAGAAGAGGGAGAAGGTAGAAAAGTTATTAAGAGACTGGAAAAGAGGAAGAAAACACAAAGATCATAAGAGAAGAAAGAAGGAGTATAAAGAAATGTGTGAGAAAAAATGAAGAAAAAAGAGAAATCTGCTGAAAGAGGCAAGAGAGGCGAGAACAGAGAAGCAGGTGTGGGAAGTAATAAACAAGGAAAGGAGAAGAAAGGTAGAAATTAATAAGGAGATAACATTAGAGGAGTGGGATAAATACTTTAGGGAGATGTTAGAAGGAGCGAAATACAAACGAAGGCTAGGAGAAGGAGAGGAGGGAGAGCAGGGGTTGGAGGGGAAAGTGGAGAAAGAGAAGAAGATAGAATGGGAGGAAGTAGAGAGAGTGCTGAAAGGGCTGAAAAAAGGTAAAGCGGCGGGAGAGGACGAGATAGGAAATGAAGTGTGGAGTTATGGGGGAAGTGGTTTAAGAAAAACGTTATGGGAGAGTATGGAAAAGAGTGTTTTCCAGAAGCGTGAAAGGACGGAGTAGTCGTTCCGATAGCGAAAAAAAGAGGCAAAAGAGGTGAGTGAGCATAGAGGGATTACGCTGATGCCGACGGCGTACAAAGTGTACGCGTCGATATTAGCAAATAGGTTGAGGAAAGAGATAGTGGAGAAGGGGATGATTTCAGAAAACCAAGCAGAGTTTAGGAAGAGGAGAGGAGTGGTGGACAACATTTACACACTGAATTATGCGATAAGGAAGCGATTAAAGAGGAAAAAGAAGGTAGTGGCTGCTTTTGTAGATCCAAGGGCGGCATTTGATTCAGTGGACAGGAGGGTTTTGGGAAGATGTCTGGAAAAACCAGGGGTGAGTGAAAGGTTGGGAAAGAGGATCATGGAAATATACGAGTAAACAAGGAGTGTAGTGAGGGTGGAGAAAAGATACGGAAGGAAATTTTGGACTGCGAGAGGGGTAAACGGAAAAATTAACAGAGTCGATCAGGATTTAAACTCGAAACCTTTTGTTTTCTACCTTCGTAGTCTGTTACTGTGTGTTGCTTCACAATTGTTTTACCCCACGTAGCAAAATGTTGGCAGTATGCCGACAGCATGCCAGTAAATTTATCTCATAATTTCGCAGCAATATCTTCTTGTGCTGTGTTTTTTATTCCATTCTATTTGATTTTTACTACCTTATAATCTGTTTTATCAATAAGTATGCCAGTTTACGTTGCATCTCAATTTTATATTTAAATATAAAACTGCATTATATATATATGAGAAAAATAAAAAAAAAATTTAAATAGTTTTAGGACGTTACACAAACATGTAAAATAATCTAATATTATCAATAATATATATTTATTATTATTTAACTGTACAATTAGTAAAAGAGATTTGGGTAAATTTTATTTTTAATAATTGCTTTTGAATGATTTGTTTTTAGTAGATTTTATGTATAAAAATCAATAAATGTATAAAGTAAAGGTTTTTACGTCTTTAATTATATAAGTAAATTATGTCCTCATCAGCATTAATAAAGTGCGGTGTTTAATTTTCGAGAAATAAGAAGGCGTCGCTTTAGAGGACCTATGTCGATATTAGCGACTTACCTCTTCACTTCTAATAAAAAAATAAAAAATGTATGGTTGTATATTCGTGAAACAAAATAAATGCGCGCGCGTAGCGCGCGCCTGTGTTGTTCTAGTATATAATAAAAAAATCCATGTTTACCCGAGAAGTGAGCGTTCCGAGTCGAAATATCTCGCACGTAGTGTTGTCCCTTTTCCGCGCGTCTGATTGGCCGGTCGAAGCCGGGTGATCGAGATCGCGGCGAGTTCCGCGAATTTCGTGCGTGTGCGTCGTGATCAATCGTGATTTGACAGTTCGCGTCGTGTCGTTAGGAGGTTAATATTATTATTAATGTGATCTCTCATCATTAAATACGATCGTTTAATTTGCGAATTTCGGTCGCGTCACGCAAGGATCGAAGTGACGACGGCGATCGAGATCGCGGCGAGTTTGGCGAGTTAATTTCGCGCGTGTATCGCGTGATGTGACGTGTGTTCGCGTGGTGTGTTTTGCGAGGTTAGTAGGATTTTTTATTACATATAATCCACTATTATATATAATGTATGTGGATAATTATATTTTACATTAATATTTTTTAACGCAATGGCGTTTGCTCGCGTGGTGTCTCGCGAGGTTAGTTATATTGCTTGCTCGTACAAATCTAATCTAAGGTATACGTTACAGTAACTATAGATTTTTGATACAGATTTATCTTTGTAATCATATACTTTATATATAAGCAGATGTAAGTAATAATCATTGTTTTTGTATTATGTAAAATTTGCCTTATTTTAGATATACCGATGAATTTAATGTTCGAGAAGATCTGATGGGATTAGCTGTTGGTGCTCATGGCACAAATATTCAACAAGCGTGAAAAGTTGATGACATTACAAATATAGTTAGAAGAAAATTCATGCACATTTAAGATATATAGAGAGGTAATTATAAAAATTATTATCGCTTGTATTATTTCAAAAAGTACTGTTTTATAAAAGTTTATTGACTGTTTTTATCTAAAATATATATACATATTCGTATATATGTTGCTTATATTGAGCTGGTATACAGAGCTTATCAGATTTCTTTCTCAATCACAGACGCATGAAGCTGTTAAGAAAGACCGATCTATGCTGGAATACAACGGTAACCTAAAAATAGATAGTGACAGTGGCAGAGTCGTGACCATCGCCGCGTGATAGATGATAGTGATAGTGAAATATATATTGACGGCAGGGAGCTGATGCCGAGGAGATCTTTCAGAAGGAAGGTGTATCCAAAATCGCACACGTACGTATATATGTTGTTTTGTAAAAGTTGTAAAAGTTAAGAGAACGAGAAAGTGATCTGTATTTATATGCACGTGTGACAGGCACTATCGGGTAATAAAGATTTCTCCGAAGAATGTTTATATTGTACTGTACTTTCGTTAACTTGAATGCTTTGAATGTACAATCTCGCGTCTTCAAAATATAATAATTCTCAGACACTGTTGAGGAATAATTGTCTAGCACAAAAGGTCCTTTTGTGCTAGATAATACGAGTTGCTACAGAGTGCCTCTAATTGTAAGAATCTCTTCTCCTTTACCCCCTCTTTCTTTTCCCAATCCCGAATTAACACTATTGCGTGGTTCGTATCGCGTGTCATTACCTATTATAAATGTCCTCCTTTTCTCTCGTTTTCTCACGCAGGAACATTTTATATTCAACTATATGGTATACAATTTTGCCGCTATATATTGACCGCAGGGAGCTGATACCGAAGAGATCTTTAAGAAGAAAGGTGTATCCAAAATTGCACATGTATGTACGTATATGCTGTGTTGTAAATTGTAAAAGTTGAAAAGAACGAGGAAACGTTCTGTAGCACAATTTATATTGTAGTTATGCTAAAATATTTGTGAATTGAGTCCCTGTTATCCATTATTATAATATAATTTTTATCAGCAATATTAGAGGAATAACGAAAATTAATTTTATTAAGTATTCAAAACAACTGATAGTTTTTAGCATTAAGTATTTCCATTTTCTCATAATATGCTTAAAAAATATTGCAGGGGACTTGAGAGTTATGCGAAGCAATTGATACTGTTAAGGTTTATTGGTCATATGAAGTTTGCACACGTCAAGCTTGACATCCTAAAGACATCCTACACAATGCATTCTGAAAACGATACCGTGCAGGTTCGTTGGCGTATACGTGGTGTCACAGGCTGGAAGGTATTTTCTATGTTTTGGAAGTAAAATTTAGAAAATACAACATGCCATAATAAGCGCTAACCAGGAAATGTAAGTGTAATCAGTGCTCTAAACATTTCTTTTAATAGTAATATAAAATTGTTCTTATAAACATTAATTATATAATTAATTCAAGTTGTCTATTATTTGAAAAAAACTTGATTTTTAGTTCCGTTTTTTATTCTACCTTCAGAAAAAGATAAAATAATTTAGATTTCCTAAAATTAATTTTGTTTATGCTATCGGAGAGGAAACACTTATTATAAAATTGATTATAATACCGAGACAATTATATATAACGATTTCAGATGGTACGACGGCTTTTTTATTTTTTACGTTAATGCTGAATGGAAAAGTCTATAAGCATATTGCGGACAAGATGATGCCTAATCAGGATACAGCCACGAAAAAGAAAGATATGCGCATGGCAGGGAAATTAGCGCTATTCACAGGTCTTGTTAACATATTTAGTAACAACGAGGATTCTTTGAATTGAGCTCTGTCTTAAAATCGCATCAATTGAAGTGAATCCATTGCTGAGTGCTGAAATTATACGATTTTATCCGTCACAACGAATAGACCAAAAGGAATGCTTTTTCCAGTCGATGGTTTCGAATGTTGCTGACGTATCTATTTCGTTGCAAATGCATCATTATGAAATGATCAGTAGTAAATGATAGATATGTGAATTAAAAAGATGTGTACATTAACTAAACAGTATCTTTGTTTGATTACAAACTATCTTCATCTAATTTTTTAGTGAAAATGTCCGAATAATTTGCGTTAGTATTTCTGTGTAAAACAATATGACGATTATATTACAGTATATCTGACGATTTAACATAATTAACGATTAACATAATTATCATAATTAACATAATTATAAAGGTAGGGTGTCTAAATTGTTATCGTTCCATCCAAATGTAGCTTTTATACTATTCGGATAGTATCGATATTTTATGCTGCTTAGAAACAAGTAAAAAGTATTTTAAGACACTTGTATCGTTTCCAGAATATAAAAACTTGTGTTTAGATTACAGATATACGTTTTGGGTATTTCGTTACAAATGTATCATTGTGAAATGATGATCGGTAGTAAATGAGAGATATGTGAATTAAAAATATGTACATTACCTAACCCTTCATCTGATTTTTTAATTTTAGTAGTGACAATGTCCGAATAATTTTGCGTTAGTATTCCTGTGTAAAAAAATATGACGATTATACGATTATATTACAATAAATCTGAAAAATGTTAGAAAATGAAACAATTGTTTAAAGGTATTCTGTATATCATAGTATCTATTTGCTTTGCCTGTATGGAATGTTGATAACACGTAAGATAATATAATCATTAAAGTAATATTTCTTAAATGTATATTTCATACTTAATTTTATTTCGTAAATACTATCACATTTATTCCTATGAATCGTTTTCATTACGCTATTATGATTTTAACATAATTATAGAGGTATAATAGGATGTGTAAATTATTACCGTTCCATCCAAATGTAGCTTTTATAGTATTATTTATTGTATCGATACCTTAAGCTGTTTATAAAAAAGTAAAAGGTATTTTAAGACGAGAGAAAGTAATAGAGATAGAAAACAAAGAAAAAAGGACAAGAAAAGAAACAATATAGAGAAAGGTATTATATATTACAAAAATATTTATTATATATATATTGCAAATATATTTAAATTTATATATTAGTTAACTTCTTTATATACACTACCGCTCAATAATTTCAATATGTAAAAGATTCGTTGATTTCTCTGTAAAGGATGAACATCATGATACGTGTTTTGCACAGAAATGAATGCACTAGCTGTTATAAACATTTCACTTGCATGCATCGCATTTTTATATAAATAATATATAAAAATGCAATGCATGCAAACGTATAACAGCAAATCTTTTCATTTCTGTACAAAACATATGTATCATGTTCATCCTTTACAGAGAAATTAACAAATATAGGGGTATATTGAAATTAATGAGCGGTAGTGTATATAAAGAAGTTAACTAATATATAAATTTAAATATATTAATTAAGAGATGGAGAGATGGGAGGAAGGAAGGGCAGGGAAAAGTGAAAGAGGAAGAAAAGTGGGAGATAAGGGGGAAAAAGAGATAAAGCAATGGAAGCAAAGGTAAGAGAGCTAGAAAGGTGGAGAGAGTTAGAAGAGAAAGACAGAAGGAGGAACAATGTAGTAGTGAAAAGGGTGGAGGTGGTGAAGGAAAGGCTAAAGGAAGCGGTAGAGAAGCTATGGCTAGAGATGGGGCTAGAGAGAGGAATAGAAGGGGTAAAAGTGGTAGGAAGAAAAACGGGGAAAGAAAAGAAGATGGTTTTAATTAGGTTAAAAGATAGAGTAAGAAAAAGAGAGGTAACGCAGAGAAAGAATGTGTGGAAAGGGAGGATGGAAAAAATAGAGGATGACATGACCTTGAAGGAAAGAAAAATGTAATGGAGTCTGAAGAGGATAACTGAGAAGGAGAGAAAGAATAGAAGGAGAGCTTGGGTAAAGTACGGAAAGATTTGGATGGAGGGGAAGTGGTGGAGTTGGGATGAGGAAAAAGAAGTCCTGACAAATGGAAGGGAAAATGAGAAAGAGGAGGGGGGGAAGAAAAAGGAACAGAGGAAGAGGGAAAGAGTAGAAAAAAGGGAGACAAAAAAATGAAAAGGGAGAATAGTGAGAAGAGAGGAAAAACGATGGGAGGGTAGAGTGGAAAGAAGAGGGAGGAGAGGAAGAGTAGGAAAAAAGGGAGTGTGGTGAGGCTGAGGGGAGGGGGAAAAGGAGTCAGAGAAAGTAAAGTAGAAAAAGTAAAAAGGAGTGAAAGAGAGGAAAAAGAAGGGAGAAAAAGAGAAGGGGGAAGAAAAGAATTAAAGAGGGAGGAAAAAAAGGAAGGAACAGAAAGGAAGCCTAAAGATAAACTTTTGGAATGTAGCGGGAGTGAAGGAAAAACAGGAAGAGTTTTGGGAAAGGATAAAAGAGTGGAATGTCGGGGTTGGTGGAGACGTGGCTGGAACGAGAGGAATGGGAGAAGATGAAGAATAGGGTGCCAAAGAAGTTCTTGAGTATACAGGGTGCAAAGAAAGAAAGAGTTGGAAGAAAAGGAAAAACAATAGGTGGAATAATGATGGAAGTCAGAGAAGGGTTAGAAAAAGAAGAAGAATGGGTGGAGGAGGAGGGTTTAATGATTAGAGAAGTAAGATGGAAGAAAGAGAAATGGAGATTGGCAACAGTTTACGTAAGCGCAACTTGGACAAGATGGTGGGTAAGATAAAATCGGTAAAAGAGGAGGAAGGGAGAGAGGAGAGATGGATAGTGGGGGCGATTTCAATGCGAGAACAGGGGAGAAAGGAGCGCTGGAGGATAGAGAAGAGGGAGCTGAAAGAAAATCGAAAGATAAAATGATAAATAGGTAGGAGGAGGGCTGATTAGATGGGTGGAAGAAGAAGGGTGGGAAATTATGAACGGAGCAAAGGAGGGAGGTGAGGAGGGGGAGGCGACTTTTACAGGAGGAAGGGGGGAAATAGTGATCAATTACGCAATAGGAGATAGAAAAGCTTGGGAAATAGTGACAAGATTACAGGTGGGGTGTGAGGTAGATTCGG
>NW_020215476.1:0-54170 GCF_003070985.1 Temnothorax curvispinosus | reverse complement strand
AAATCCTCTAAATCTTAGAGGATTTTATTTTTATGTATGGCCTCAAGCGGAATCCTCTAAAATCAAGAGGAAAATATTCTAAGCACAATATTTTTACAATTAGAGAAATTTTGTCTTGCATCTACAATCTTGCTCTTCTTAATATCATTTTCCTCTTGTATACAGATTATATTCCGTTTCAAGTAAACATTCCTCTTAATACAAGAGGAAAACCGTTGGAATAATATGTAATAGATTTTTGATGAATAGCTCACTTTATTGGCAGAGGAATACTCTTTCTGTAAAAGGTTTTGCTTGGAATATGGGATTACAGGAAATTTTACTTTGTAATTAAAATACTTTTTTTGGGTGATGTACTAGTAAAACATTTATAGCGGTTCATGTACCACTACCATAATATATATCCGCCTGAATCAGTTTTATTATCAAATTCCATTTTGGGTGATATATCAGATAATTAGAATCTCGACATCTATGTTTTATTATGATTCCATAGATACGTTTATAATACATTGCAAGTTTTAAATTTTTCATAATTTAGTGAATAAAACTACGTATGAATTTACAATCGTCCACAGTGGTATTTAAAGGGGTAAAACGTTTTGAAGACTCGACAGTTGAATTTTAGTCTAAGGATGAGAAATTAGTGAAATTATGATAAGAGAAGAACAGTATAATATATAATATGTAATACTGATAATGTATATCAAAAGAATTGTACGCTACCAACAGTAACTATTATAAGAATATATATTTTACACATAAAGGAAAAGAGAAAGTTATGACAAATGGATTAACAACGCGTAATAAGTTAATATTTATTTAACTGGTTCAGTAGATTAGTGTGATTATGGCATTTAAAATTATCATGTGAACATTATTTGTTACGCTATATTACCTTTTGTGAATTGTGGCAGAAAGGTAAAAATACAAAGGGTAAAAATACTTAAATAAATGTTTCATTCCTTTTTGTGCAGCATGAAATCTTACTTCATCACGAAAAGGATCATCTGCCTCTTCTGACAAAAAAATACGAGTTTTTTGTTGTGATTACTGCTTTAAATAGAAGCTCCAATGTTTTCGGAAAAACCAGTAAGATTGAAAACAACAATATTAAGCGCGAATATGCGTATTGTAAGAGAAAAGAGCCCCAGTTACCAAGCCCATTAAAGCAAGTGATTACTATTTTTCACTAGCCGGGGAGTCGAAGTTGGCCGGCCTTGCAACGTGGGAGAAGCGGACGAGATTCCCGCCACCGATGCGAGTCGATCCCCGGCGCCGGGCATGCTTAAAACGCAGTGCTTGTGCCCTGCGTTTAACACAGATGGATATGGATATCCATTCACGAATAGCTTACTACTATTTATTTTTATTTTTATTTGACACGGCTACTGAGGGCAAGTCTCGTCGAGACGTAAACGTATTCGGACGTGTTTTGTTCTGAATAATTTTTGAAGATTGCTGATGCAATCAGCGCCGAGATTGGATCGAATCTTTTGAGTCTGTACTTTGTGACGTGACAAATGTCACGTCTTTCACCCCAGATGGGAGCTCGGCCGAGGGAGGCGTCAGGGATGGTGCCTCCGCCCGGGGCGGGCGAAGAGCGAACGTTTTAGGTTAGGATTAAGATCTTTTTGCGAGCATTACAGGTATCGAGGGAGCAGATGGCCAGGGTCACGGAGTTTTGTAACGGCGTATGCCGCACCGAGGGACTTACAGGTGGACAGCCGGAAGCTTCCAAGGACGGACGGTCGTCGGACGGGTCACGCTGGAGCCCACAGCCGGAACAGCCGCTGGCTTGTCAAGGCACCCACATAGCCCGCACAAAAGCACTGCAGCCCGGAAACGGAGGACCCGAGACCGGGGACGCCCCGACGAAGGTCCCCGTCGAGAAACGGGGTCACCACCGGGATACCGCCACCGGTCGACGAGCCATGGCCCGTCCAGCCTGGCCGTCGAACAACCGGATGATGTGTCGCGGCCTGGACAGCCGGTCTCACACAGGCGGGCTTTAAAACTACCGCCTATATTTAACGCCCATGTCGCTTATATTATTTAACGTTCATGTTGTTTATGCTGTTTATCGCTCTCGTTTTGCTAGTAGCTTACTGTAAATTTAAAACAATGTCGAACGCAGATCTTACAGCTGCCCAAGCCCGAGCGGAGGTAGCGGAAAACCAGCTCGCGCAATTACAAACCCAGTTCACGCAATTACAAGCCCAGTTTGCGCAATTGCGTACCCAGTTGAGTGATCAGGGCCTTGATGCAGTTAATTTAAACGCAATTTATAATAATATGCAAATTCCGCGTATAGATAATTACAGGGTTCCCAAGCTCCCCACGTTTTCTAAAGTCGACCCAGCATTGTGGTTTATCCAAGCCGAGGTGTCCATGAGAAATTCCAGGATTACTGTAGAGTCTACTAAAGCCGATACCGTCCTCGCTGCACTAGATGTCGAAGTATTAGATTGTGTAAGAGACTTAATCACTCTAGTTTCTTCCCCAGCGGATATTTACGAGCAGGTAAAAGCCCGGATTATTGCGACATATGCATCTTCGGCCGAAACAAAATTGCGAAAACTTTTAAGCGGACAAGTCGGGACCGACGGAAAACCTTCGTTAATCCTCAGTCGATTGCGCGGGCTTAATAACGGAAAGGTAGATGATAACATAATAAAATCAATTTTCCTGGATCAACTACCACGCGAACACCGCGCGATCCTGATATCTACGGGAATTACCGACCTCAATCGTCTCGCCGAGGTCGCCGACCGAATGGCTGAGAACACTCTCGGAGGCGAGGCTTACGCGTCCGCAGTAAACAAGGGGAATACACCCCCTCCCGCAAAAACCGAGATGCAGCAACTTAGCGATATGGTGGCCGATATAATTGCCTTATTTAAAAAAGAATACGAAAATCTGGGAAAAACACTAAATTCGTGTTCGCAATCCAATTCCCGTTCGTTGAAAGATCTAAAAAACTAAATCAGCTTTTCCGTTCGGAGACGGTCGGTAAGGGCCTTCAAATTTCTAACCGTCTCCACGTCCGTGATCGTACCAGTGGCCAAATGTTTCTTGTCGATACAGGCGCGGATATCTCTCTTGTACCCGCTATCGATAGGATCAAAGAAAAGCCCTCCGAATTAAAGCTCTTCGCAGCAAATGATACGCGTATCGACACGTTCGGGGAATCTCTTCGTGAGCTTGACCTCGGTTTAAGACGGCCAATTCGATGGAATTTTTGCATTGCCGCAGTTCCGTACCCCATCATTGGCGCCGACTTACTATCGCACTACGGGTTAATAGTAGATTTAAAACGACGACGTCTTATAGATTGCACTACTAAATTATATACCCTCGCGACTAAAAAACCGGCCCCGATACATTCGATTAATACAATTAAACCTTCCTCTGAGTTTTCCAAAATACTCAAGGACTTTCCGCAAATAACAGGAGCCTTTCCCCTCTCTCCGCCGTCCAATTGTGACGTGTTTCATCATATTATCACCACCGGCCCTCCAGTCGCTGCGCGCGCTAGGCGCCTTCCTCCTGATAAACTTAAGGCCGCAAAGGCCGAGATCAGAGCTTTAGTCGAAGCAGGCATTTGCCGCCCCTCTAGCAGTCCATGGGCCAGTCCCATTCATTTAGTCCGTAAAAAAGACGGCACCTGGCGGGTGTGCGGCGATTACCGCGGTGTAAATGCAATCACGCGACCTGATAGATACCCCACCCCCCATCTGCATGACTGCTCCGTTAGACTATATAAAGCCTATAATCAAATTCTATTAGCCAATATGGCTAAAAGGGCGTTAGAACGCCCGTACACCGGTCCGCACAAGGTAGTGCAACGCATCTCGGAGCGTGTATTCAATATTGATATCAATGGAAACACAAAAAGCGTGTCCGTCGATTTATTAAAACCGGCATATTTTGTCCCTGACGACCCCGCCGACCCCCCATCAACCTCCGAGAACATACTCAACCGAAATGTAAATCCGAACCCAGCGCTTAAGACCTACTCTCGTAAGACTGTCACATTTGCGCCGTCCACTAAACCAAAGTGATTTAATTGTAAGACAGAATTCTACTCTATATAATGTTATTAGATATAAGTCGGCTCAAATTACGTTTAAGCGTATAATATATTTTTAATTAAGATATTGTTAACCTCGTACAATAGCACCTGGCCAAACGCATAAGCTCATTCGCTTAGTGCAATATTACTTATTATTTATTTCGTTAACCCTTGGGGGGGGGGAGTGTTAGTCTAAGAGCTGGCTACATAAAAATGCAAGGTATAAGGTACATGAAATATTTATAGCAAGAGAGGTTCCATTAGCACTCCCGAACACTGAATGACCAGTCTGCCTGCGCGCTTAGGAAGATTAAGGCGGGAGTGGACGGTCAAAAATGACAAATTTTACAAAAAAAATGATAAAGCTCAGGGATAAAAATTATAGGAATGTTAAGTATTTGTTGCTACAAAACGCGGAAAATTATTGGCAGACAATTTCGTGGAAGAGAAAGGGCCGGCAGACTGCAACAAAGCGGCGTTAACTTTTGTGAAAAAAAAAAATGATAAGGCATGATTAAAAATTATTGGTAATAATTACTAAACTGTTAACGAAGCTATGTGCTAAATGATGGCAGACGAAAAAACTGAAGACAACATCGAGGCAGATTGCAATGAAGAGCGCGGTTTCGATTGCGCTTAAGGGGATGCTGGAGCCGTAGCCGAACTCGATCGGCGTCGGTAAAGAAGACCGGCGAACTATATCTGTCCTTGTATAGACAAAGATATAGACAAGGATAGCACGCTACATTGCACGCACACATACGCACGATGCACGTCGACATTATACTTTTATATTACGCTTCCAAATCTTGATTTGGAGGGTTTATCGATGTTTTTCTTGTTGTGCAATTCGGGGGAACTTGTTTTCGCGTTCGTACCAATGGTATATCTCTTATATGAAATACATCTTGTGACGAGCTGACAGCTCGCCGCAACTCGAGACGCCATATTGGGATAAAAGTAGGATAAGGAAATCTGTACTTCCGTAATTTTTTCTCGTTTTTTATATAAAATCGGAGTTTCCCCGAATCATTAATGTATGTACTGCAATTCTGGAGAAAGATTTTTAATTTTGTCAAATTAATACGACGCTACGTGCCGACAAAAAATGCCGGTAAAACAGACGGCTCCAGCATCCCCTTAACGAGTTAGTTCCGTACGATGCGTTACTACGATATGTTATTTTGTTTATATATATATATATATATATATATATATATATATAATGTCGACAATAAGATAACAATTTCTATATTATATATATAATAAGTGCTAAAAGATATGTTTAACATTAGAATAATTTTTTTATTAACAAAAAAATACTATTAAAAATTGTAGAGTTATTCTATTTTGCTGTTTGCATCGGATTCATCGTACTGCATATCTTCTTCGCTTTCGCAATCGATATCATTCTCAAATTCGATTCCGTTGATATCTGCTGAAAAACATTAGATGAGGCAATCGATTCGTTATTAGCTACATAAAATGAACAGTAAATTAGTTTTATTATTTATCAACAATGTATTGAAAAAGTCATATAAGAATTTATGTACTTACTAGGATCAAACTCCGGTATTGTATTTCCAGACTGCTGTAATTTCACCAATTCACTATAATTGTCAACATACTTTCTTTTAATAGCCGTGAAATTTATATAACAATTTCCATGGTACCTATTGATTTTATCTGGAGTTGTGGGTAAAATAAGTTCATTATACTTTAGCTTGTAGGTCACACGAATTTTTAAAATCTTCCTGCATTTTTCCAAAATTTTATCGTTAAAAAGTGTGATTTTAGTTTCACTGCTGTTGTTACAAAATACACACTTTTGCTCCGAACTCATTTTGCGAATAGTTTACTGACATTTGCAAAATATAAATAATAAATAAAGATTATATAAATAATAAATAATAAATAAATAATAAATAAACAATAAATAAAGATTCTAAAAGTCACTGAAGGAAAATAAAATTCGGCACAACACACGTTGGACGTCTGTTCATTGTCGAGTTTTCGAGTATACTGAACTCTTATATTTATTATCTTTATTATCATAAATGACCTTCTCCAGCCTCTACTATACAGCTGTTTCTCGGCCACTTGGTCCTTCTGAACCGTTTCAAACGGTTTTTATACCTGCGTTGAATTTTCGAATATAATTTTCGAATCTCTCAATCTATTAAAACCTCAATATATTATTTTAAAACTTGTAGAAAAATATTTCTATACAGTTTTCAACTGCAGATCAAAAATGTTATGAGATTAATTAGTAACAATTTAGATTCAATATAATAAATAAATATTAATCATTTTATTTTTAACAATAAAAGAATGAATACAAACTAAATCCATTAATAGAAAAAAGAAACACGTAATATATTCATATAAATAACAAAATAACATATCATAGTAACGCATCGTACGAAACTACCTCATTAAGCGCGATCGAAACTGCGCTCTTCATTACAATCTGCCTCGATGTTGTCTTCAGTTTTTTCGTCTGCCATTTAGCACATAGCTTCGTTAACAGTTTAGTAATTATTACCAATAATTTTCAATCATGTACCTTATCATTTTTTTTTTCACAAAAGTTAACGCCGCTTTGTTGCAGTCTGCCGGCCCTTTCTCTTCCACGAAATCGTCTGCCAATAATTTTCCGCGTTTTTTAGCAACAAATACTTAACATTCCTATAATTTTTATCCCTGAGCTTTATCATTCTTTTTCTTGTAAAATTTGTCATTTTTGACCGTCCACCCCCGCCTTAATCTTCCTAAGCGCGCAGGCAGACTGGTCACTCAGTGTTCGGGAGTGCTAATGGAACTCTCTAGCTATAAATATTTCATGTACCTTGCATTTTTATACCTTGCATTTTTATGTAGCCAGCTCTCCGTCTATGTGTAGGAAGCAGCATATCTGTCTCCCTTCCGATTGGTCAGCCACCTCTCTTGCGCTAGCAAGAGAGGTTGAGAGTTACGAGGTTGGCAGAACTGAGTTACGACGACCGTTAGATTTGTACTGACTCTCGTGGCTGTTGCGTGGTCTGCAATAAGGTATTATTTTATCAGCAGTAATCGAGTGTGTAATTATTCCTCGATTCCTCTCGTCAAGACGTCGGTAGTAGGCCGATACCCGGAGGCATAATCGACCTCCTGCGGTACCAAATACCTACACTAGAGAAACCGGCGCGCGCGGGCCCAGCGTGGTCCCGCCGGGCCGAAAGAACGCCACTGTCGTGCGAGCCGCCATCCGGGTACCATCCAGCCCTGCGAGCCGAACGACGAGCTGCCGGAACGAGGAATCAATTGTAAGGCCACTGCTCAGCCTCCCCAAAATAAGATCGTTGGGATACTAAGGCCCTCCCGGGAGTCGGGTTGTGCCGCGAGAATCGATTAAATCCGCCGTAACTTGAACAATACCGAGTACCATATCGCGGGAGGGCCCGTACGAAAAAGTGATCGCGAGTGCCCGTCTCGGGGATGCGGACGTACGGTCGCCGACAGTCAGCGTGCGTGTCATTTCGTTGCGTGTAATTTCGTTGCAGGTAATTGCGTTGCGTGTAATTTCGTTGCGTGTGATTTCGTAATCGTCGTTTGCTTAACCGTGCCGTAGTTTCGGGAGGTTGGTCTCGCGCGTGTGAAAGTCCCGTGGTTATCGTTGCCGGTTAAGTTCGTGCTAATTATAAGTGAATGTCCGTGCGTTTCATCGGGAATAATGGCTCACGATTGTGTCGCGTTTACGGGTGAGTCCATTCGTGCGTCTCGTGAGGAGTGAAGATCCCCAGCTCTGTCGCGGTAGATTGTAAGGAAATTGCGTTAGTGATAAAAGTGGGACCTCGTGCGCTTGTTAGCAGTAACGTTTTCGAGTATTTCGCGTTTAATCGTCCGGGTAAAATTCGCTGCAACTTATGTCGGGGAATAGTCTTGTACGAATTCGACCGGGATTGCTGTGCAGTTCAGCGACGGAATGAGTATCGCGCTCGTGGGGTGACACGTGGCGCGTGCCCGGATTCTGCTTGTTCGCCGTGGAACTCGCCTACCTCCTTCCACTTGTAATCTGCATTAAATAAAATATAACTTTATGTTTCTTGTTACTCGGATGTGTTGATTGCGCTACGCTCTCTCTCCTCTTCCAACCGCGATTAATCAAAGAAACCCACGCTTGAGAATACTGCGATCTCGTATATCGTGGTGTGAGGAAACGCACCTGGCGCACAACATTTAAAAAATAAAACTATTCAGTCGAGCTACCATCTGGGTTTCGGAGAAAAGTATCGCGATTTAGAAAGAGATCTTTAGTGAATAAAGCGACGCACGGGGCGCTCCTCCACGGCCGGCGAGACCGTGAGAACATCGTCATTGTCGTCACAAATTAAACAGCTGCCTCTTGAAATATCCAACATAATTTTTGGCATGTTGGACAATCGGTCTCACCGGTCGGTTTCAACGGTGTCTGAAGAATGGCAAACGATAACTATGGACGAACGGAGACGCAGGCTCCGGAGTACGAAATTAAATGTAAAACCTGTAAAACGGCAACCTGTAAAATACAATAAAATTCTGACGTTCAAATTCAATGAACGAAACGGTAGGGTTATTAAGGTAGATCCGGATCAGCCTCGCCGATTACGCACATACACCTACTATAGAGATAAAACAAGTAATCTGCGCCTATGAAGAAAAATAAATGTAAATAAAAAATGAATGTAAGTAGCATATTGTAGCTTTTGAATAAACATAAATGGATATAAAAAATAAATGTAAGTAGCATGTCGTAGCTTTTGAATAAAAATAAATGTAAACAAATAAAAAAATTTAAATAGCAGTAGTAGTAACAAAAATAAATTAGTACGCGCATTGTACTTGTTATTTTTCTTTTATTCTTAGCAGTATTATATATAACTTTGCGTCCTTAAATATCCTTCTGTGCGAGTAGGAGTTATTTTGAGAGATCTACCCCGGGAGCTCCGAGGGGGGAGCGGGGCGGGGGGGGTACCGCGGGCAAGGGGGGAGCGGAGCGGGGGTGTACCGCGGGCAAGGGGGGGAGCGGGGAGAGGGGGTCCGCGGGGAGGGGGGTGGGGGACTCGAGGACGAGGGTGTCCGCGGGGAGGGGGGGGACTCGATGGCGGGGGTGGTCGGCGGGGGGGGGGGGGGGGTGGTCGGCGAGCATGTCGGGACATGTTTATTAAATGTTAATAAACGTATTGTTGACAAGGGTACCGCCGAGGGGGGGGGGGGTGTCCGCGTTCTACGCCGAGGGTGGTCCGGAGGGAGAGGGGGGGTCGTCACTTTATCGGCGCGGGGTATACAAAAGCGATGGGCGCCGTTCGGCTACTGGAATTTTATCGGCGGCGCGCCGCGGGAGGATGGGGGTCCGCGTCCAACGGCCACGTCGGTCCGCGTGACGTCACACGACTCGCCCGCGTCTCGTTCGCGTTGTCTTTCCCTCAGCGCGGTCTCTCTCGCTCCCGTTCCTTTGTCTCTCCCCCGTTCGCGCGCGTCTTTTCGTTGGCGTTCTCTTTTCTTCGCGCGGATTTAACTTAATAATTATTATTATTTAAAATATTATTATTATTATACTTAATAATAGTGAAGAAAGCGGAAAAATAAATGATATATAGAATTAAGCATAAAAAATATTTATTCATAAAACTTTAAAAAATTTTTTAAAAATTACCACACCTCTTCCTCTTCAACGTCAAACTCATTTTGCATATCGAATAATCTTCGTAATTGGAAGATATCTTCATCTCCTAAAACGTCCCAGATTTCCTCGTTGTATTCTGAATCCACTCTTCTAAACCAGCGTACCAAACGCTGACGATGAATATTGATGAATCCCCGAATTCGGATTTCATCAAAATATATAAAACGCTAAAAAAAATTTAAAAAAATTTAAAAAAAGTTTAAAAAATTTAAAAAAAATTAAAATCTGTGAAAAAAATATTAAACACACCTGTCTGTGAGGGATCCGAACCCTCACCATATTATAAAGGCGGACCTCGCGCACCGGCACGTTGTCGACCCATATCCACTGTAACGCGTTAACAGAGAATGGTTAATTTTTTTAAAAACTATATAATTTACAATTATGTATTGTTGCGTGCATGCCGCCCGGTATGTTTTTTCAAAAAATGTTACGACAGTGAGTCCGTGACTCTCTCAGACACTTATTCACACTCGCGCACTCACGAAAATAACGACGATTTAAACGATCGTCGTGACGAACTGCACGCTTCAGCTTGGAGTTCGAAAAGCATACCGGGCGACACGCACGCAACGGTATTAAGTATACATACTCCTACTGCGGGGTACACAATATCTATGCATTGTTCGATTATGTGATATCTCCGTTCCATTTCATCTCGTTCCTCTTCTTCTCGGTCCATTTCGTATTCTTACACACCCCAGTAAAACAGGAACGTCACGTCGAATCACGTAATTTCGTCGAATCCACGTCGAATTCACGTAGCAATAACGTGGATCCACGTACTGTTTTTATCGGGCAGTGCGAGTCTACTTGCGCTTGCGAACGTTTTCACACTACTGACTTAACTGACTGCAGAGGACTGAACCAGAGCTCGGAAAAGTAATTAAGATAAAATATATCTAGCATTACAATAGCGAGAAAGGATTCGTTGGAGCATCAACACCACATAGGCGAGCGTCGCCGGAGCATGGCTTCATAGTTTACGATATATGATATACCTTAAATTTCAATCGAATGGTTCGAGTTGAACGTCGCATATACGGCTCGAATGGAAATGCGTGTGAAGAAATTAAGTCGTGATTTATATTTTAAAAAATACATTTTTTTTTTATTCTTCTTCTTTTACATATTTTTTGTTTTTTTACGTACTACGGTAGCGCACTAAAAAATAAAGCTGCGAGCTCACAATCGACGAGCTGATGTTTATCGAAGGCATCGCTATCGCGTATTACATTCAATACTTGCGTAGGATTCGTTACAGTAGACGCGATTTTGGAGAATTGCGTGAACTTGACATCGACCGTTTCGACAATTCTATTCAATCGATGGAACATCGCGTCGATGCACGGATCAAGATCGAGCATACGGTGTAACGTCGATTCGATCATCGTTAAGCGTACGTTTAAAGACTCGAGACGTACGAGTTTGACACCGTTAATCGTACAAATTCTCAATGTTAGCGGTCCAATGCTTATAAAATCACACGTATCTTTAGAGGATCGAATGAAATTCAGAATGTTCCGTCGTTGTTCGTAGAATCCCTTCCACGTTTCGAGGGACAGTATCAATTCCGTTCCTCGATGATCTCCTACGGCGATCTCCACGTAACTCGGTGGACCCACGTTAACGCCAACTTCAAGGAATTTGTATCCCGTAGCCGTCAACGCGTATCGTCTGCTGAGTATTCGAACCGCGCGACGCTTCAACGAAATGCTGTAAAAAAATAATAAAATTAGTAATAAAAAAATAATACAATTTATAATTTGCAATTTAAAAAATATAAAGCTTTATAATTTTAAGAAAAAAACGAAAAAACTTACTTGTTACACTTGTTCTCGTACGATGGAGTTTCATCATCATCATCGTGAATCGGTACGTAATAATTCATACGTCTACTGCCACTGCTGTTACCGCCGTTGCTTCCTTCAACGGAATACATTCTTTCTCTCGGATATGAGAAGTGAACACCGTTTGCACAAGCAGTCGATACGAGACTAGTCGTATAAAATTAATCGAATATACGCGGCAACTTCCAAAACTATGATGAAGGAGGGGAAATTAATGTTTCTGGAACGCCCAATCAGCGCTCTGAAATTTAGGAGAGGGGACTAAGGTAGGATGTTTTTTTTTTTTTTTATTAAGATGTATCCCCCCCTCCCCCTATCCCTTCCGCATGACATCAACCGTGAAACATGTTCAGACATGTTCGCTGAAACCTGATACCCCCCCTCGAAGCTATCGAGTTAGAATTCGTCACGTATACCTACTTATTCTTTAATTTTGTATACTATCGACTAATGGGGGAAAGGAAATAAAACATTGTAAAATTTACACATACATACATATAAAATTTATTTTTTAAAAAGATGACAATTCTTTCTGGCGTTTCGACCACCAGTTAAATATTTTTAATACATTTTGCAACGCGCAATTCTTAACGTGTTTTCCACATCGCATAGTATTGGTAGCATCTAGAATATTTAAAGATTCGATATCTTCGTAATCCGCATCCAGAGTCTCGATGTTTAGGTTTTTTCTCGCTTTATTTTCAAGCAGATCCACCAGCCATTCTCGTTTCTGACATCCCTTGACGTACACGAGAGTCGGCATCTCGTCGTCGTCGTCGTCGTCGTCATCGTTGTCGTCATCGTTGTCGTCCTTTTCCTCACCGAGCACGGCCGACATAATTAAACGCTTCACCTTGCTGTACGGCACGTTTCCGTCTTCCCATCGTAATCCATGGTGATTGCGAATCAACCAGGAAGCGCACGATTTGTCGGATTTTGTGAGGAGATTCCACGGCATAGGGCATGTAAAGATGTAATGCGCCAGAACGGCCCCGTTTCTCAGCACCGCCACCTCCTTCACGACAAATTTCATCCCGACGACGAAACCTTGCAGGTCGACGAACGTTGGTGCGGGCATGAAGAGATATCTCTCTTTCTTCGATGCGTGAATCGAGAGGAATGACGCGCGTTTCGCGACACTCTGATTTTTATATTCTGCTCCCCTTTTTCCCCCTCATAAATTTGTATCGGGAGTTAAAGAGAGAAAATTTTCGTCGACGTTGCCGCGAACACTCAGACTATTTTGCGCACTACGTTGGTCAACGGATTGTACTCGATCACGCGATCGTGTATGATGAGACAGTACGCGGAGGTATTCGGCGGTACATTCTCCATGCAATCGAATTCTGACATCCACGGTGGCGTTTTTGACGGATTCGTTTTGTCGAGAGCAATCGATGATCACGAACGGGCCGTTACGTAGAAAAGTCGAAACGGTGAGACTCGGCTCGAGATATTCGTATCCGTAATAGCCCTTGCAGAAACGCGCGTACATATCGTAGAGAATCGCCCATCTGTGTTTACCAAAGTCCAAATTCAAATCGTCGTACGGATAGACTTCCGAGTTTAGGTAGAGTTTCACGTTGGTCAATTTGCAGTCGTCGAATCGGCTCGTGTCCGCGGACATGACGTTCTTCCGACCCGTTTGCAGAGCAAAGACGACGTATTGCGGTTTCTCGAGCTGAGTCGCGGTCTTAATGGCCCACGAGTGCATGGTCGTGTTCTGCAACAGGGGATACTCGTACAGATCCCACGAACAGAAACCCATACTTAGATATCGTCCGTTTTCCAAGGCGCGCAGCATCGACAGCTTGTTGACCTCGCTCAATACCACGTGAGGCATTCGCCACTGTATCTTGAGTAGTTTGACAGTAGGCTCCAACGCGAGACTTCCCACCAGACAATTGTTGTCGGTGCGCGATCGTATCAAGATTAATTCGTGACGAGCGTTGATCACCACGCGTTTGTAATCCTCGCAAAATCCCAGTAACAGGTTGAGCGGTACGCAGAAATTGAAGTATCCGTTGGGATTATTATGTGGTTCCCAGCCCGCGTTTCGCAGGATCACGCTTCTGTCGGACGATACCGTTACGTAGTTCTTGAGCGTGCTGGTTATTCCTACGTTTCTGCAGTGATCAATCTCCACACCGTCGAGCTCGTATCGAATTTCATCGAACATGAACGCGACGCAATTATTCCCCAATACCACGTTATCGGCTTGGCCGGCTGCTCCGGTCACCGTCAATGTTCCTTCGACGTAGAGAAAACTTTCGCACGGCAACGTATACAGATCCTGCTGTTGTATGGGTATTCGTATCTCGTCGCTATACTCGAACGTTGTGTTGGCGTACGGGTTGTACGTGTGAGTCTCGATCTTGACGATGCGATCGTCAAAGACCGGCTCGCCTCCGATGTTAAGAATTTCAGTCATCGTTCAGATGTTTCGTACCGCGAATCCCAGAGATTGTAAAAATTTAACGTTCGATGCGTTGAGCTTCTTTCTCGTCTCTGTTTTCGTCTCTGTTTTAACGCTACCGAATGTCGATTTGATGATATCGTCGATCGTCGCAGTCGTAAAGATATTCTTATCTGTCGCGTGCTCCGAGTCGTTCAACACGAGCATGTCACACGTCGCGCGTTATCGCTGTAGCCGTCGTACGTGCAATCTGACGGTGATCTCTTCTCCTCGAAAATCGAGCAATCGTCCGTCTTGATCCGTGACGCGTATCGTTAGATCCGTAACGCTTCGCGCGATGATCGGCAGGTAAATGATCTGCGCCGGCGTTTCCGATATCTTATATCCCGGTGGTACGCTCGGTGAAAATTCGTGTATCGTGTGAACACGTTTGCCGTTGCTGTACGCACCCGCGGTCACGTTACACTCCACGCGGATAATGTTTACGTTGATAATATTAATCGACGCGTCCGATTCGTGCCACTGTCCCGGCTGCAATATACGCTTCGACGAGAATCCCAGCAGCGATCCAACGTTGTTCGGTTTGTTAAAGTTCACTTTGAAAGCGCACTTGATCTCGCTCTTCATCGTATTGTAATTTGCGCGGAGCACTATCGGGTATTCCGCGGCCTCGTCTTCGTAGCTGTTCGCGCGAGCGGTCGCCTCTCGCGCGATATTCGCGACCGACGTACGATCATCGTTGGAACGATTTACGCGTCGCGGGCGTTTTCGTGAAATTTCGCGTTTCAAAAACTTATGTATGGCTCGTATCTCGTACGATCCCTCGGGAATCGTAATTTCCGTGTCATCCTCGTCGAAATAAAATTTATTGTTCGAAGAATTCACGTTCGGAATCGTGTGATAAGTCTCAAAACACGTTAGACCGAGCTCGTAGTCACCGTCGCTCAGATCCACGGCGGGAAAATAGTGCTCCGCGAGGATGCTGCTCTTCCCAGTCAGCGTGAACGTTATAGACATGTCGGCGGAAACCGTTAACGAATACTGAGTCACCACGGCGCACCGTCAGGCTTTAAATTAGCGTCGATCGTCCGGAGAAATCGCAGGCACAATTGTCCACAGATGTTCTGATCGTATCGCTGATAAGACGTGCAATTGTACTCGATCTTCGTCACGCTCGGCCCGAAATATCGCACCAATTCTTTCGGCGGTCGAAGATTGCCGAAACTGTCGAAATATACGACTCGATCTTCCCTCTTCGCGTACGCTACCCAATGAGTACCGGGACCCGCTGCATCGTCCAAATTCACGATACCGCTCTCGTTTCGACGTACACCGCCGATCGGTAACGAATCACGCATGAAGACACCTCTGAAGAACGGTACGCGCATACGCCTTGCCAGCCGATTCAATTGTACGTTAGTCGTAATACCCGCGGGCATATTTAACGTCTTTTTGACGTTTTTTTTTTTTTTATTTTCGACGCTACTCCTCGCCCGCGTTTGTGCGAGCCGAGATACAGTCCTCGTCCATATTTGTACGGAGCGAGATAAAGTCCGTGACCTTCCACGGCGCGATTGTGACGTTGCATCTCTTCCAGCTGACGCCGCGCGGCTTTGTTATCGTTCACGGCCTTTACGACTCCCGCCGCTCCGCCGGCCAGAGAACCGAGAACTCCCAACAACGGTAGAATCGGCAATACACCGCCTCGTTTCGCTGTCGGAAGTATCCGTTTTTTCGTTAGCTTTTTTTTCTTCACCGTTTTCGATTTTTTCGTTTTCAAGCCCATTCCGAGCTTCGTCTTAGCCTTCATGGTCGCCCAGACGGCTGTAGCGGCAGCTCTTTCCCCGAGAGTCGAATCTCTCGCGGTAATGCGTTTTCGCGCTTCCGCAGCGAGTATCTCGTCCGCCGCGTGTCTCTCGGTGAGATCGCGGTTACGCGAATAGGCTATGTCGTGCTCGCGACACGCCGCGTCCAATGGATTAATACCTTGATCGCCTCTCGCCAATCGTTCTTGTAAACGAGTTCCCGGACCGCAAAATTGATAGCTGGGAATGTGTAATTCGAACGGAAGTGCGTTTATCGCGCGATTTAACAGGCCTCCACCATTTTTTTTCGTTGACATTCGCCGCAATCCTTTATCATTGGCGCGGGACCGTCGATGTGCGTTCGCTGCCACGGTTGATTGTAATGTTCGTAACAGCGACGATATGCTTGAACCTCTAAATCCGCCTTTATATGTTCCGGAAGCTTGTCCCACACGTAGTGGACGTGATCGCCGCACGTTTGCAACAGAACGGCTTTCGGCACAAATTGCAGCTGTTCGGCGCTCAAGTCGCGAATATCGGAAGGTCTCGACAGTAGGACGAACATTTTTGCTACTGAGCGATTCGCGGTTCCGCTCGCCTATAAATAGGCGTTCGAGTCAGCCAGAAAGTCGGCAGTGTGGAAAAAAATGAGATTCGTGCGACAACCGTTGGCGATTCGCGTGACGAATTGCGACGACAGATCACGGTCGATGGGAGGCAACGTGGAGAAACGCAAGCACGGTACGATGTTACCGACTACTATACGCGCGATCATTTGCGGCCCCTCGAATTGCGGTAAAACCAACGTCTTGATAAGCTTGCTGGAAAGTCCGCACGGCGTACGTTTCGAAAACGTGTACGTATACTCGAAATCGTTGCAACAGCCGAAATATCGATATTTGGAGAATTTGTTGACATCGATCGACGAAATCGGCTACTTTACGTTCTCCAATATACAGTGACGTCATTCCACCGAGCGACGCGCGTCCAAACTCGATCTTCGTCTTCGATGACGTAGCGTGCGATAAGCAAGACTCTGTGAGAGAGTATTTCTCAATGGGCAGGCACTCGAGCGTCGACTCCTTCTATCTCTGTCAGACGTACGCGAGAATACCTAAACATTTGATACGCGACATCGCAAATCTGCTGATCCTGTTCAAACAGGATGGTACCAATTTGAAACACGTGTACAACGATCACGTGAATACCGACATGTCGTACGATGAATTTTGCGCGTTGTGCCACGATTGTTGGCAACAAAAGTATGGATTCGTAGTGATAGACAAGGACAGCGCGCTTTCGAACGGTCGATACAGAAAAGGATTTAACGTGTTCGCGATACCGTAAAAGCGATCAGTCGTTGCCGATACCTCGTCGGAGGTGAAACGTTAGCGTTACAGAGAGAAATCGACACTCTGCTTTTTTCCGCGATGGCCGCGATCGACGGGAGCGAGAATATTCGCGAACGCGAGAAGGTCGTAAAAGAGATTGCGAAGACGAGTGATTCGATTCGCAAAAAACTTCGCGCTTTGAAGACCGGTAAGATCGAGAAGGACATTGAGTTGGACACGCACTTTAAACCTCTCATCGGGCCGTTGAAAAAGATCGTTGACAACTCGAGCTTGATCGCGGTGAAAAAAGAGGAGCCGACGGAGAGCGACGCTGACGCGAAAATCGAACCGTTATCCGTTCAACAGCGCGGGCAGGAGGAGGAGGATGCTACACCGAAGAGAAAGAAGAAACGATTAGACTCCTGGTCGGATCTTTCATTGACACCGCGTAAATCTAATCAATCGACAGTACTACCGATAACCTCTACACCGATAACCTCTACACCGACGCAAACCGTGCAACGTACAAGTCCCGAATTTCTTGAAACCGCGAATGTTTTCGAAACCACGGACGACTCGATCAGGAAAACCGTTCATAAACGGTTGAAAACGTCGGAGGGTCGACAATGGTTTATAGAATCGTTGGAAGATCACTTGGGTCCAATGAGCCGAATTTACATCGCAGAGCTTTTGAGCGCCTATCCAACGATGGACATAGCGTACGGCGTTTATCTCGGCAATAATGAATTGATGCTCGGTAATAAACGTTTTGACGTGGACAAAGCGGATAACATTTATATCGACGGCGTACGATACGCCGGCACACCCGGTATTTACGAGTTGATCTTCAAGAGAATGCCCGACGACGATATCTACACGGAAGACGATATGCAAAAATACAAGAGCATACTGTTGGCAACGAGTGCTCATAAATTCCAACACGATCCTAACAAGCGACTAAAGGGCAACGTGGGATACAAGTATACACAGATAATCGCACCGTTGATGTCGACCGGATCCAAAAAAAAGAAAAAATCCGGAAAAGGATTATTCGCGCCTCGCGCGATGACGCTAACCGACAATAAGATCGACTACGTGCACTGGGATGACCCCAACGAGCTGGTGGATCGTCTGCGATTGCTCGACGCTTCGCGTCAAGCTGGCAACAATGCCCACGACAACGAGATCATGTCGATCATCGAGGAACTTCGCGAAGCCGGGCTTATTATAAATTAAACTATGCGTCGGCGATCCGTTCAATCAGCGTCGAAATGCCGATCAACAAATTTGGATTGTTCGAGCACAGCGGAGACGCGACGAATGCCATTTCGTATCATCGGTGGAGCGGATTAATGAGAAATTTCGTGCGCAATAACGCTCTGTGTCGCACCGCCACGGACTTTGACGCAAGGTCGCGCAAGATTCGTCGCGTAGCGCAACCTGAGACTGACGGTGACGCGGTTAACAAACTGTACGTTGATCAATTCTTTAAAATGTTGAGCAATCAACGAAAAGAATCAGACGAGAAGCTGACTGCGTTCGAGCAAGATGTGCAAGCGTTACGGACTGCGATAAACAAGCTTCGACGTGCGAATATCGTTGAATCAGACGCGACAACGAACAACAATGGACAAACGGTTCAACAGAAACGACTATCGAAAGGCGACGAGTGAAGAGAAGCAACGGTTCATTAACGACGGCGAGGAACAGCAACGAACGATTCGAGAACGGTTGTCGGACGGCTGTTCAACGGTTCGAGAACGGTTGTCGGACGGTTGTCGAACGGTTCAAAAACAGCTTAAAAACGATTACGAGCGGTTTAGAAACAGCTGCGAACTACGCGGAGACAGGAAAGGCTACAAACGGCTAGAGAACGTCGACGACGACGACGATGAGTGGTAGGAAGCAGTTAACTGACGACGACGAACGACAACGAACGATTCACGAATGGTTCAGAAGCGGTTACGAACTGTTCAGAAGCGGTTATGAACTGTTCAGAAACTGCTACGAACGATGCATTAGAAACAGAAACGGCGACAACGAAACATGAGACCGTTAAAATCGACCGATGCGGATAAAAATATCGAAAAGCGACGGCTGGTGGACGAATTGCACGCACCGGCGAGAAGAAATTTTCCCCGCAGACACGTCATAGTGCGAGGGTACGACGACCTGTGGCAGGCTGACATCGTCGAGATGCGTCCGTACTCGCGTTTCAACGGAGGCTACCACTACATACTCACCGTCATCGATGTGTTGAGCAAGTACGCGTGGGCCGTGCCGCTCAAGGGTAAAGGCGGCAGCGAGACAGCTGATGCTATCGCTGAGATAATTCGACGTAGCGGGAGGTGCCCTAGTAATCTACAAACCGACATGGGGAAGGAATTTTACAACGCCGACGTGCAACGTCTCGTGAGAAAACACGACATCAATCATTATTCCACGTATTCGGTGTTGAAGGCGTCGGTCGTCGAGCGATTCAATCGTACGTTAAAGAACAACATGTGGAAGATGTTTACGCTCAACGGAAATTACAAGTGGGTCGACGCGTTGCCGCGACTCGTGTCGGATTACAACGCGCGCAAGCATCGAACCATCGGCATGCGACCCGTCGACGTTACCCCCGCGAAAGCCGAAACACTCTTGGCTACGGTGTACAGCGCGATAAAAATCGTGGGTCCGGCAAAATTCAAAGTGGGTGACTCGGTGCGCGTTAGCAAATACAAAACAATTTTCGAGAAGGGTTACACACCGAATTGGACCACCGAGGTGTTTAAGATCGTTAAAGTGCAGCGTACCAATCCCGTTACCTATCTACTCGAGGACTATCGCGGAAAATCCGTCGCTGGGGCGTTCTACGAGCACGAGTTGCATCGCGCGACTTATCCGGACGTGTATCTCGTGGAGAAAGTACTGCGCAAGAGAGGTGATGAGGTTTACGTTAAATGGCTGGGATTCGATGGATCGCACAATTCATGGATACACAAGGACAATGTTATTTAATTCGTGCAAACTGTATTTTTATTCTTAACATAAAAATGCAATATGTAATACATGTATAAATGTTTGAAATATGAAATACATATAAAGTACGTAAAAAATATGAAATACACATGTGTCATATCTTTATTAATATTCATTCCAATACTGTAATATAATACTCACAATACGTTATACTATTACATACATATACTACTGCATACGTTATACTATTACATACATGCATACATACATGCGTACGTTACAAAGGTATTCGGTAATGTCCCCACGGTAACGTATCGGTCGAATCTGGTATAACGTATCGCTTATCGTCGTACGGACTCAGAGCGATTTTTGTTTCGGACACGGTGTACACCTCGTGCAACTTCGATCGTATACAGGATTGCCGTCGCGTCATTTCAATTTCGTCTCGCAGACATCTCGTGTAATCGTCGAACGTTATAGTACGCGCTGTGACGTTGCTCTTGACACCTTTCGCTTTTTTACAGTCTTTCTTACCATCCACTCTCAACGCGTACATCTTCGCCCTGAGTCCAACGAATTCGGTCATGATCGCACCGTTATTCTCGTCCTTCATCAAGCCCGGCACTTTTTTGTTCTCGAGCGTTATACCGTACGCGTTGTCGATCGCGTAATCGCTCGTGTCGAATCTAACGATATCGCGTTTCACGTTCTCGTACACATCCTCGCACTCGATGTGGTATATAAGGCTGTCCGTATCGGTGTACATAATTCTACACATGTCACCATACAGGGGAGACATGTACTCGTGATGAAATTCGTACAAACAGACTTTCGATATGTCGAGAATGCACATGCCGACGTAAATAGGTTTGTCAAATTTAACCTCGAGTTTTCGCAGTTCAACGGCTATCAGATTTTCCGAAAACACGCTCCTGCTATGAAAATTTGGTTTCGAGATCAGTGCCTCCGCGTTGCATCTACCTTTCCACTTTGTCAGTAATTTTACATCGACGTGATTGCGAACATTTTCCATCGTTTTCCCGAAAACCGCGTTGTTCATCAATTTATATAAATTTTTCTCAAAATCGTTCTTGGCCAGTGTTCTTTGTATTGAGCTCGATGTAAGTGCGGAGCCACGTAGATTGAGTAAATTGCAATACGCGATGTATCTTTGTGACCCGAATGCCGTGTTTGCTACCTCTGCCGCTGTCCTCGCGAACGAGCGTTCCGACCCCAAGATCGGTGAGATCTTTATTAATTGTTAGATAGATAAAAATTGGCATAAAAAAATATTCTATTAAGTTAAACGTGCAATGCGTGTTGTCTTGCCTTTTAGAATGCCTAAGTTTATATCATATCTGTTGTAATTTCAATTTTTACATTTTGTGATCTTGTTACAGCAAATCAATTTAATAGAATGCTTTTATTGTATAGAAATGTTCAATGATATTTCTTGTTTATTTTCTTTTAATTGAAAGTAATCCTCTTTTTCTTCTTATATATTTTAATTTTCTTAGATTACATAAAGTTAGGCATTGTAACATGCAAGAGCATACGTATAACAATATACAAATATATACACAAATAACTTGAATTCCAGGTCAAAACGCTCGTTCGCGAGGACGATAGCGACAGAGAGGTAGCGGAGGTAGCAGAGGTGGCAGAGAACGACTCCTCCGTAGACGCGACGGCCACGGGGTGAGTCGCGCAAAACTTCCGGTGGCGTTTCCCATCGCGTTTCTGGTGTTCCTTGATGCAGTAGAAGACGACTTAGGAACGCGAGCACCTCGACAGCTTGTCAGTCTTGTCGCAAACCGCACAGATCAGCTCCGCATTCGTTTGTACACCGTCGCCGAGTGTCTGCGCACGACGGATATATTCAATATTTTCTGCAAAGATATAAATAAATTCTTATTTTTATATTGTAACATGAATAATTACAAATTGCATAATTTTTATCTACATTTATAACTTACCACAGTATAGTGTCTTCCGAACTACCTTCATGCGTTGTAGGCGATGTCCAGTCATCGATCAATCATCAGTCATCAATCATCAATCATCAATCATCAGTCATCAGTTTTTATCTATCTAATAATTAATAAAATGTTTTTTTATTAATTTTACGCTTTTCCAATATAACCTCAAACTTTGGAATAGATTAATTTTATGAAAAAGAATCCAATGTTTAGACCAAAAATATTAAAATAAATACATTTAAAATTACTATTACTAACTTTATTTTATGTTTCGTACAATTATTTATGACAAATAAAAAGGATTACCTGGAATTACCTTTCAATAAAATTATAATTTCTCCGTCAACTTTCTTCCACCATGCGGGATCAGTGCTGTGCTGCTGTGAGACAGGGATCACTGATCCGGATTAGTCTGGGGAAATTTAGAAGTCTAGCGGTTGAGTGCCACTGCTCAGTTCGATCAGCGATCCGATTAGTTATCGTAAACACCCTCGAGGGTACATTCCAGGTCGGCGTACACGACGAACGGAACTCGTTCCTTCCTGCTGTGATTCTTAAAACTCAGCCACTTGTCGTCCTCGCTCGGTAGTCGGATCGCACAGTTGTTTATCTCTCGGCAGTCTACTCCGTGGGCTTCCAATTTCTCGCTCGATCTAAAATAATGTAAACAACTGCAAAAGAAAAACACATTTTTTTTTAATTTTTTATATTAAAAATACTTTTATAATTTTATTAAAAAGGAGTATAGGTACTCACCGATCGCAAAAGTATTTCCGACCATTGTGCCTGCTCAATTGCGAGCTAACGAGACGCGATAGATTTTTTATCCACGCGAAATGCCCCACGTTGTTGTCTCGCGGGTCCTGCACGTACAGCAAATTGACGTGCTTTTCTCTCTTCAGGTCGGTGAGCTGTATCGGGAGAACGGTTGGCGTCTTTTCTCCCTCGATGGTATACACATTGATGGATATATCGTTGAGTCGTTCGAACTTTTTAATCTGTTTCAAAATCATTGGAAACTCAATGCCTTGTAAATTTAATACTGTTGTGTAATGTCGGTACGAGGATTCCCGTTCTGAATGTCTTTCGACTGGATGTAAAGCAGCCACCACTGACCACGCGAAGCATGCATTGTCCATAGAATGCACGTTGATCACCGCTTTCTTCGATTTAATTTCTTGCGGTAAATTGATGTAACATCCCGCGTGCAAAGGATTGTATTTGTTCACGTTCACAGTCAGATTGAGTATACGCGACAACGCCCACCCGCTGTCGCGTTCCTGAAACTCTTCGAGACGTGATAAAGTAGGCTCGATAACGTGTTGCTCGTACCACTCGCGCAGATCGGACGCACGAAAGAGTTCATAGTTTCCCGTGCCAACACTTTTGTTCGCACGTTTGTCACCCGTCACAAACTCGCCGTTGAACACAATGTTTATCTTTACACTTGCGTGTCTTTGCATGACGTTCCGCACACGATCGAGCACGATGACTTCAGCGTCTTCGAGAAATTTTCGCGGTTCGATGTAATTGATATTTATCACCGCACCGGTCGATACACGGTTTTCGAACGCGGCATCGATCTCTCGCCAAACGAGTCTTTCCGCGTTATCGTCACTACTAGCGGCGCTCGCCGCGTACTCACCACCGATATGTACGAACCGTCTCTGTAATAGAGTCTTCGCACCTTCGAGTCGCGCGATTCTTGCCACTAAAGATTGTCTGTTTACGCGGCTCTCATTTGTGAGTGAGAGCCGCGGACGTTTGGAACGACAGTCTTCTTCGAGCTGCTCAATAAATTCCTCGCATCGCCGTGTCCATGTAAAATATTCGTCCAAAGTAGCGATTTGGTTAGATTGTTCCAACAGGTTGCGTTCCGTTTCATCGTGATGTTCCATGTTTTGTTTTTAATACTGTCTTTTTTAGATCACGCCACATTCTTCGATGAAGCACTTGCACGTGACTCGATTGCACGCTGAACAGTATCGTTTGCCACTTTGAATGCGATAGTGGTCAAACATAAAAGAATAAGGCCTGAAGTAGGGGACATTAATCATCCAATTATTACTATCATCAATGTCACGTTCATAGGTTTTTTGAAGCATCAATGGATGATTAGGATTATTGAAACGGTGAGGGTACATATACAAACGTATCGAATTGTTCATCACCACCAATTCGACGTATTTCCCAATACCTGTATGAATCTTAATGTATGTTGCTTCACAATCATAGAGCTGTTCACAAAATTTAGACGCCCAATAGCGATAGTCAACAATAGGCACAACGTCAGTACAGCGAGCTGCACGTGATTCTTCCTCACTAACGCACTCGTCCCGCAGCCGTCGATACACTTTTCGTCTCACGTTAGAATCCCAGTCATAAGGAGAAGAGACATCGATAACGACTCTTTGTCTAGCGAAGCGTTGACCGGTTCCGCGTATACCGAGTTCGCGATCGCGAAGAAACTGCACCGGCGATATTCGTCGCACATCCCTCAATTTCACTCCTTGATCTTCTTCACGCAAACCATTGATGATATCTGTTGTAATACATTCCATTTGTATTTCATCCCAAGATTTTGGAGGCTCCACAGATTTCTCTTCAATTATCCGCACGTGTTCCGTCATGTTGCGCACGTTGTGTATAATGTCCCACTCGCGATAATGTTTTTTTTTTATCACTTCATGCAAGTCGGGCACATGTTGCACGTATATATTTGGAACAATGGAGTATTACGACAATCTGTGCAAAATTGAACGTTCATTACCTCGTACGGTTCGGTTACATGCTCTCGATATTTACGTATGTGCTCACCAGTGTCTGGTGCAGCGATCATACACGAATAACACAGGTTATCTGAACCATATTCAAAATAAAAATAAATTGCGCAACACTTCGTACGTCCATCTAACGCTAAAAATTCGGGACGCGACACTATTTTTTTCATAACTTCTCTACGGTTATCGTCTCCATCGCTGTTATAAGTGCTGTCCGGTGACAACGGACGATCCTCGTTGGATGAATTTGCATCCTTTATTGCCTCGAAATTATTGTTTTAAAAGCCGCGATAATATTTTTTTATCGTGTACAAATCGGGCACATATTACGCGGAAATATCATATACAATGATTCACGACATCTTGAACAATACCGGCCATGCGTCGTTCCGCGTCTCTCAACGAAGTGTTTTAGGCGAGCGTACATGCCGAAATTAAGGTCCCATAGAGTAACCATGCATGGAGCACATAGTGCAAGTGCACCACCCGTTGAATAATAAAAATAAATTACACAATGTCTCACACGTAGATTTAGTTCAACGATTTCCCAACGCAGCACTATTCTATCGACGACTTCTTCATGCTTGTCGTCTTCGTCACTAAAATAGTCGCTGTCGTCCGTTAACTCGCGATCCATATCTGAATTATTGTCATCTCCTTTATCGTGAAAAATATTCTTCTGTATTGAATACTTGACACAAAAAAACTTTACCCGCAAATATAAACGTTCGCGTCGCGAAAGCTAGCCGAAGACTGTGATCCGCAAGATGTGGATCCATAATCATCCTGGCGACAATGGATGTTATGCGTTTGTATAATTATCGTTAGACATATTTTGTTTATACATTCCAGCAGCCGGACATCGGCGCTCGCTTTTTGTAATATGCCGCGCCATAACCGAATACCGCCGCGACGGTTTAATCGTAATCTGCAACGGCTCTTTCTAGAAAAAACATGAAGAGGACTCCGCAACGGTTGAATCGTCATCGGTGACAAATTTTATCAATTGTTTGCCTCGGCTATTTTATCTTTAAACCGTCGTCGGACCATCGGCGCTCGCTTTTGTAGTGTGCGAAACGCCGTAACCGAATGGCGGCTCGCATGTTTTAGAAGGGTGAGATCATTGCAGAGACAAGTGTCTAACTCGCTATTTTGTTTACAGTCGCAAATCTGTGCATCGACGCGATGCTCCATCTATCGAGTAGAATTGTTTTTTAGTGCGCTACCGTAGTATGTAAAAACAAAAAATATGTAAAAGAAGAATAAAAAATGTATTTTTTTAAATATAAATCACGACTTAATTTCTTCACATGCATTTCCATTCGAGTCGTATATGCGACGTTCGACTCGAACCACTCAGACCACTTGAAATTTAAGGTATCGTATATCGTAACCTATGAAGCGATGCTCCGGCGACGCTCGCCTATTCGTATATCGTAAACTATGAAGCGCTCGCCTTTGTAGCGAGAGACTTCGCTGGAAGCGACTATTAGTTTACATGACCGCCATTATATTTTTCTCTGGCGACTTCAGTCTCATCGTAGCCGTGAGCCTGCTTGAACGTGTTTCGCCCGAAAATATTTTTTCCGAGGATTAGTGACGCCTTTGTGATTGTTTTTTACTTTCTTGTTTGTGATGCCTCCAAACCTTCCCCCGTATCAGGCTAAATACGTAAAATTAAGTGAAATTGTGGGAAGTGCCGAAAATTTAAATGATTTTAATTTTAATTTTAACGACTTTGATAATTTTAATTTTAACTTTGATGATTTTAATTTTAACAACTTTGTCGCTGCTCTCCCGCGTCTCCCGCGTCTCCCGCGTAGCCCGCGGACGAACGGTGGCGGACGCGGGCTGATCCCCCGCGGGCGGTCAGTACTAAACATTAATATCGCGGAATTTTTTGATTCTGATTTTGACATTGATAACTTTGAATCTGATAGTGATAGTGAGATTCAGGAGGCAAGGTCCGCCGCTCCCCCGCGTCAGCCACCCGCGCCCCGGCTCCCAACAGTTCAGGTGGGCACGCCACCCGGTGTTTCACGCGGGCAAGCGCTGCGGAACGCTCTCAACCTCCCGGCCATCGGACGCGGGCGGGCACAACCCGCGCCCCGGCTCCCAACAGTTCAGGTGGGCACGCTACCCGGTGTTTCACGCGGGCGAGCGCTGCGGAACGCTCTCGGTCTCCCGGCCATCGGACGCGGGCGGGAACAAATTTACGCCGACTCCCTCGCGTTGAGACGGATGCCGGCGGGTCGCGGCCATGGGGCCCCCCCTCGTCGAGATTGAAGTATTTTCTTTTTTGTTTCTTTTTTGTTTCTTTTACCTAAAAATTAATAACGTGGGAGCGAGAGAGAGAGAGACCGCGCTGAGGGAAAGACAACGCGAACGAGACGCGGGCGAGCCGTGTGACGTCACGCGGACCGACGTGGCCGTTGGACGCGGACCCCCATCCTCCCGCGGCGCGCCGCCGATAAAATTCTAGCAGCCGAACGGCGCCCATCGCCTTTGTAATACCCCGCGCCGATAAAGTGACGACCCCCCCCCCCCCCCCCGCCCCCCCCCCGCCTACAACCCGGACCCCCCCCCCCCCTCGGCGGTACCCTTGTCAACGATATGTTTATTAACATTTAATAAACATGTCCCGACATGCTCGCCGACCACCCCCCCTCCCCGCGGACCACCCGCGCCTTCAAGTCCCACCCCCTCCCCCCCGGCCCCCCCCCCCCTCGCCCCCCCTTGCCCGCGGTACCCCCCCGCCCCGCTCCCCCCTCGGAGCTCCCGGGGTAGATCTCTCAAAATAACTCCTACTTCCGTTCACTTTACTCCGTTTCACGCGGTCGCATATACGCCGTCGTGCACACCAGTCTTACTGCTCTTTCAGAGCCCCGCTAATCTACGCGCAAATCAGTGCGCGTTACGTGCCGCGCCATTGTGCGCCCGCTACATCATCCAGTCGAAGAACAATTCGAATCTCAATGCGCGTATCTTACCGCGTTACGTACACTCGCTCAGACCTTCGTCGCTCTGCAAGCATTGCATATTCGAGTGCGCGCGACTGGTGCATCTCGTGCATACGCGCATTCGCTAATTGTGAGCGCTATCAAGTGCGCTCATATATCGCCGTAGCCGTTCGCGAGCTCCTGCGCGAGCCTATCGGCATCACGTGTACACTCCGTGTATGTCCACAATACAAGTGGCTACACCGTACATTGACTACCGCGCCCGTAAGTGGTAAGTAAGTAGGTATGGGGCGTCAAAACAAACCCCCTCTACCAATCCCTCCGGCGCCAGGGGCGTGGCCAGACGGTCTGCCCACGTGACCTCGGAGCTCTCTGATTGGCTGCCGCATGAGAGGTGGGGATAAAATGGAGCGATTTGATTGGATACCCCATACCTACCCAGCTTTCTGATTGGATACCCTATACCTACCCAGCGCCTGATTGGCCCTCTCTTCCCTGAGGCGTCTAGTGTCTAGTGACTTTTTTTGGGACTGCACGTGGTGGAAGACTACGAGTCAAAAATGGCGGATTCAAATGGAGCGTTTTGATTGGATACCCTATACGTACCCAGCGTCTGATTGGTTCTCCCGCCTAGGGTGTCTAGTGCCTAGTAACTTTTTTTGGGTCTGCACGTGGTGGACGACTACAAAACAAAAATGTCGGATTCAAAATGGTAACTAAATGGTGCGTTTTGATTGGATACTCCATACCTACCCAGCGTCTGATTGGCTCCCCCGCTTAAAGGCTCCAGCGTCTTTTTGGGCCTGCACGTGGTGGACGACGCTGAAGTCACGCTGAAAAATAGCGGAAGAGCCGACCAGCGCCATTTTGACGAGAGCACGTGGTAAACGACGCTAAGCTCGAAAAAGGATATGATGCTAAGATGCCGAAAACGGAAAGTGGAATTTTTAAGAGCGTTTTGCCTCGAGGGGAGGAGAAAACAGGAACGGACAGGTTCGATTTGTGACGTGACGCAATCCAACCATTTTTTGTATCGAAGGAATTTTATGATTTATGATGGTGTTCTTTTAGGACTTGGGTCTGGACAGAAACGACCAGGTTTGTATCGAGACGTGACGCAATCCAACCCTTTTTTTGTATCAAAGGAATTTTATGATTTATGACGGTGTTCTTTTTAGGACTTAAGTCTGGGCAAAGAGTTTTCGAAATAAACAAACACGCTTAGTTTCTAAGATTTGCTCATGTATTAAGTACTTATTTCCTGCGGAAACGAGGTTGTAAAACAGGAACGGACAGGTTCGCTTTATGACGTCATGCAACTATTCTGTTTTAAATAAAAGTTTTTATTAATGAGCGCATTCAAAAAATTTACAATTTAGAAACTTTGACCAATCTTGAAAAAGAAAAAGAAAAAGAAATTTGTTGCGGAGAACGTGAGGATTGAAAAAAAAATAGAAAAAAGTAGAAGTTACAAAAAAAATGTTTATTACTACAAATTCTTCTTCATAGGAAAAAGTACAATTTAGTCGCTTATAAAGTAAAGTTGTAGATAAATTTTTTAAACAATAATGTTATAAAATTTACAATCCGCGATTCGACAAAATTATACGACGGATTTTGGTAAAGCGCAGCAAAATCAGTTCTAAAAATACTATATCAAAATACATATCGAGGAAATTTAAATCGGTTATTTGCGTACGTACATTACGCTCAATGTCGTTGTAATTTCCTCTGAGAGTTAATTTCACAATATTTTTATCTATATAACTTTTAAAAAGATTTAACTCTATTTCTTTAATAAGATAACGTGCGCAATTGTTAACATTATCGGCCACTGATTTTAAATGTAATAAATGTGCATCGATACATTTTGCAATATTTTTCAGTCCGAGAAATGTAAGTTTCTGCATCACAATTGCCACAGCGTGTGTTTTTCGTTTCTTCGTCGGTGGACAATTTTCCTCGCTTGTTCGTTGATCCGTCCTGGTAGAAGTATTTTCCTCGTTTTCCTTGTACGCCAACAATATGGATCTTGCTCCGTAGGCCGAAGTAAAATTGACGGAGATATTGTTAATGGAGATAGAATACGGCTTCAATTTGCTTTCTCCATTTAAATATTCGCTCACGAGTCTTATGTTCTCTTGAAACTGCTGCCACGATTTCTCGTCGAAATAAACGCCGTCCGCACAGTTGCCGGTTAATTTGACCAACGGCACGAAAACTCCCTCGGATATTGCTTGCAAACCCACATGAATTCTCTTCGTATGGGAGCTGTTGAGTCCATATGTTGTCGATAGCAGCATATGTAATTGCTCGTTTCTTCCCTCGAAGTCACGTCCCTTATCGGGAATCCCTTTATCAGGAATATCGCGAGTGAACATCCGCTTCTCAGAATTATTAGCGGCTTCTCTGTGACTAGCCATTGTTCTTATTTTTTCGTAATATCGGTTGACACACACACACTAATCGAAAAGTCAGATGAGAGAGTTATACTTTTTCACTGGCGAACTTGTCGCTTCGAACGTTGGGACTCGAATGATTTTGGCTTCGTAACGTTAGTCAAAACGTTAACTTCGTCTGTAACGTTTTAGAAAAATTAGTCTGCGCGCGCAGATAAAAAATTAAAAAACTTTAGATTTTTCTAGACTTTTCTAGAATTTTTTTAGTTTAAACTAGAAATTCTGATATATAGGTAGTTTATAGGGAGCTAAGAGAATTTGTTAATAAAGTGATCGGCTAAAAATTTTATACGAAAAGCGTAATAGTTAAAAAATTTTCAAATTTTAAATAAAAATATTTATAAAAAAATAAAGAAACAACAAAAATCTATTCGAGCTCTTTTTATTTTTTTAAATCATTTAATAAAGAATTCTTTGTATGTCCTTAGATAAAAGAATATAATTTTGTGAACAACAGACGGAAAAGAGTTTATGGCATGGAACCTTTCTCCGAAAACTTTTTTTTCCACCGGAAAGGGAGGGTAAGAAAAAAATGAGCAGGAAAGCTACGAATTTGCTAACCAGGGCCTTAGGTAGACAATTTTTGTCACGTCATTATTCTAGAAGTTTTTGGCTTTTTACACTGAAAGCAATTAATAAATCAATAAATTTCTCAGATGAGATAATAAAACCTTCTAGTTACATGTTGGAATAAAGACCTTAAATAAAAGAATATGGTTGTTGGGGATTCTCCCAATTTATTAATATAAAAATTGTATCCGTCCGTTATATGTACTGCGATATACTTTTCTTCTGCTTCTCACGCAAAATTATCGATAAGTTCGGCACCGCCGGAAGGAGCCGATCCGCGCCGAAGGCGAGCGCGCGTCAGCATCCCCACGCGGCTCGCCCGACCGCCGGCCTCCCTTCCAACGAACCCGCCGCGCCGAGGTATATGTATAAGCCGGCGCTTCGACAGGAGCCGGCACTTTGTCTTATCTCCGGCTCTCTGCTGCCTTCGACGAAGCCTACCCTATCCAACTTCCTAGGGCGACACATAAAACGAGGTCCGGTGCTCCGAGTCTCGACTGAGAGCTCTCAGATGTCCCCGAACTCCAGCCTACCAAACCGACGATCACGATCCCGCGGGGTCGAGCACGCTCGGCCTCGTAGCGAGCCCTCTCGCTGTCGTGGCCCCGGTGCTTCGCCTCCTGCCGTATCTACCTACCGCGTCTCTGTAGGCATCGGACGTAAGACCGCGTTTCGCAACTCCGTCACACCGCGACAATTGCATTCGTGATACCGTCTCTCGTTTCTACCGCGTTTCTGTGCGCACTTTATGTAAAACCGCGCTTCAAAACTACAAGCCACAGCGCGCCGAGTGCATTTGCACTAAGTTGTCTGTACATCTAGCGTTTCGTCAGTTTTGTTATTATATTGAATAAAGTTTATATATATTGTAAGTCAATTGCTGTCTTTTGGGCCTTCCACTCAAATTCTTAACTGGCGATCGAGTCCGCGTTCAAGCTGAAACCCCGGTCGTCTCATAGTTGAAAGGCTGAGCGGAGCCATTCGTGATATCTCGCGTTCACGCGGAACGGATTCGGCGATTCGTTCGGCGCGTTTATTGCGCGCCCGAACAATGGTTTTATTGTGAACAAAACGGAAAAGGGTTTATGACAAAAAAAATAACTTTTCTCCGAAAACCTTTCCCTTCCACCGGTAATGGCGGGTGGGAAGAAAGTGGGCGGGAAGAAAGCCTCGAATTTGGTAACCAATGGCTTAGCTAGAAAATTTTTGTCGCGCCATTATTCTAAAAGCTTTTGAAAATATTTTCAACTATAAAGTTTGTAATACTATAGCTGAGAGTTAGTCCTTACTTGTCCGACCGTACTGGAGTCGTCTTGCTACGCTCTTAGCTAGTCAGACAAGTAAAGTGTCGAAAATGTCTCTCCGCGCAACTTTGGTCGATTTTTTTAAAGTGAGTTGCAATTTAAGCAAACACTTTAATGGGCAAGTGTTTGTAAAAGTGTTTAATGAGCGGAAGTTTGTAGAAGCTGTGACAAACGTCGAAGAGGCGAATTATGAACTTTTCGCAAGTTTTGCGGGTGAGTGCTCCAGTACCCTGTTATGCATGAACTGGGTTACTGCAGGAGAAACGAAAGATTGGTGAACATCATTTCGAACATATTAAAAATGCGTGGAGCTTTTGGTCACGAGGAAGAAGACGCAGGAAGAGGGCATATTGATAGATTCTTGCGTCGTAACGGTGAAATAAGTAAAGTGTTAGAAATAAAAATTGCACCTTAAAATTTTATATAGTAGAGTTTATCATTAAAATTTAAACTAATTTAATAGTGGAGAACCGCATTGCCGCCGTCCAACCGGTCTGCCGAGGACAGAGACGTCGAGCGGAAGAAAACATTGATGAGGAGGCGGTACCAGCACGTAAGTTAGAAATAATAAAATTAATTAATCATTAAAAAAAACAAATATTATAAATATTAAATTTTATAGGAAGAGCCAGAATCGTTGCACCACCACCCGCAGACATCATCCCCGTCATCGATTTATTTTCTGGTAAGAGACTAATAATAACACGTAAAAGCTAACACTTGCAATATTTGTATAATAAATCAAATATAATTTATACTGCTTTAGATGACGATGAAGAAGAGGAGGTGGAAAAAGAAGAAACAGAACAAGAAGAGGAGGTGAGAATTGCGGGCTCACCCGATTCGGTCATATTTACGCCGCGTGGTAAGTTTTTAAAAAATAAGTTAAGATAAAAATTTAGCGGCAAATAAGAGAAATAACGAAATGTTACATTTTATCAGGGAGGGAAGCAGAAGAAGAACAAGAATCGGAATCAGATGATGTTTCGACGATCGACGATGTAATCGACCGAATATTGATGGAAGACGACAATGAGAAGGAAGAGGAAGAGGAAGAGGAGGAAGAAGAACAAGAACAAGAACAAGAAGTTCGAAACGCAGAAGAGTCGCAGGAGGTGATAGACGAGGTGGAGGAGGAGGAGGAGAAGGAGGAGGGGGAGGAGAGGGATGATAATATCGATAATATTGACGAAGATATTATTAGTGAAACCGATGACGATGACGACGACGACGAGAGATATGCACCTAACAATTATGAAGGTAATAATATTTGTCTATTATATTTTTAATTCCGCAATTTTTATCGTTTTAATCACAAGTAATTATTTCTGATTAGATGTTTTTTACTCGCCGGCCCTTTTTCGTTCGACCCTTGTCTCCGGAAAATTAATAAGAGACAAAGATTAAAAAAAAAAGAAAAAGAACGTCGACCTACGCTAGTGATAAAAACAACTAAAGGTGAGTTACCTTATTGTTAGTATGCTCTATCGCGGTCGTGAAAAAAAATGTTAACTCTTTAAACGTAATATAAATCAATATTATATAAGACTAAGTTTTTTAATTTTTTAGTACAGTCGGGCGGAGGTGGTGCGGACCGTCCTACCGATGCTGTTGCTCCGAACACTGACGATGATGATGATGATTCGCAAACGCAGAGTGCTAGCGAGGAGGAGGAGGAGGAGGAGAATACTGTTGCTGCCGACGCTGACGGATCTCAATCGCTGAGAGACGGAGAGGAGGAAGAAAATACCCCCGTGGAGAGGAAGCAAGAGGAACATCAGAAGCATGCACGTCAGCAGGATCACCATCAGCATCAGCAGCATCACCAGGTCGGACAATTTAATTATATAGATTTAGTGGCAGAAAACGCGCGACAATTTAGAAATTTCCGTATACTCGGTAGGGAGGCCAGTTTTCGAGTACGTCCGATACCCGAAGGCGAGCATACCGTGCGTTGGCTAGAAAACGCGTTCCGCGAGATTCACGCGTATGCGTTACGTTCGACTGGGCCGGGAGATTACGTCGGCTTATCGTTCGAGTCGGCGGAACTAACGCACGGTTCGGCGGGGCTATCGTTTCGCCCAGCACGAGACTTAACATCGGAGAGCATATGGGATCTTGTGAGCTCGATCGCGCAAAGTAACGGAGGAATAAATATCACGCAAAATTTCGACGTGCGCGTTTTCAACGTTGCGATGCCAGTAGATCGTAGGGGTGCGACAAACAGATTAACAGCCATCACTAAGCGGTCAATTTTAGATCTCGGGAATAGAGATAATTTGTGCCTACCTCGTTCCCTTGTGTTGGCACGAATTTATCGCGAGCGCGGAAATCTACTTACGGAAGTGTTGCACGACAGGTGGAATTCCGTAAGATGCCGGACTTCCGCGCTTCAACGTGAATTAGCGTTGGAGCTGGTGATGAACGCCGGTGTTACAATACCCGAAGAAGGGTGCGGAATTCCGGAGGTTGCACGTTTTCAACATTTTCTCGCAAATGAAAATATAGCAATAATCATATATAATTCCAACAACTTTGGCAGCGGCGAGAATCCTTTGTACGACGGTGCCGAATTACTCGCCTCGTTAGAACGCGAACCTACATGCCATTTAAACATTATGTATTACGAGCGTTCGCGCGGGATTACAATCCCATATTAAATTTGAATGCTGCCGCCGGTACTTAAAAGGAATTTTGCGTGTCGTGCAACACTGGGTATCGTAAAGACAGAGGACATCGCTGTTCGAAAAATGTCCGCGCTGTTACGCCACTCCCTCGTGCGAGAATCCCGAAGTAGAAATTGTCAAGTGCGCGGCGTGTAATCGTGCGTTTTTCGGAAACTCGTGTTTCGAACGTTATCTCGCACAAAAATCTTACGACGGTAAATCGCTCGCGAGTGTCTGCAGTTCCGTGAAGATTTGCGATAATTGCGGGCGATTCGTTAAGAGAGGTTCGCAACACGAATGCGGCGTTTCGTATTGCAAGACGTGTTGTTCGTTGCAGTCCGCTAATCATTTATGTTTTATGCGGCCTCTTTGACGTAATGTCGACGTAAACGAAAACCCTGGCGAGGGTACGAGTACTACGTTGGCACGGGGAGAGGTACCGCTTGGAAACGAAAATGACGACGCGGATGCAACAAACAAACGTGATAGCAAAAAAGAACGCGTCGCATTCGTGTTCTATGATTTTGAAACGCGTCAAGACGAGACGCTCGAAGGTACGGACAACGTCAAAGTTCACGTACCGACTCTCTGCGTCGCGCAACAGATTTGCGAAACGTGCGCCGCGATAGACGACATGTCGGAGCGATGCCGTTGGTGCGGAGTGCGCAAGTTTGTATTTCGTCACAATCCTGTAAAAGAGTTCGTCGATTTTGCAACGCGAACGACAAAATGTTACAAAAAAATTATTTGCATCGCACACAATGCGAAAGCGTTCGACGCGCAATTTATTCTAAAGTATTTAGTCAAAAATACGAAAAAGACTGAAGAGCCACAAGTAATTTTAAACGGAACGAAAATTGTCATCACGACGGTCGGACATACAAATCAATAGCTTAAATTATATGCCGATGAAATTATCCGAATTACCTAAAGCTTTCGGGCTGCAGGATACATCGGATAAAGGCATTTTCCCACATTTGTTTAACACCCGCGAAAATCAAGATTATATCGGTCCGATACCCGACACACGATATTTTTCTCCCGAGCATATGAAAGCGGAAGAACGCGAACGGTTTCTTTCGTCGCACGCGGAGATGACCCGTAACAACTTTATTTTTAATTTTCAAAGTGAAATTATTATTAACCTAACCTAACCTTGAAATCGATGGCTGTACCAACGATTCCAGAGTCGACCTCTGAGCACAGCGGCGGAAAGCACCGGCCAACCACGGCAGCCCAGGCGTCCGACACAGCGCGGGGCATGGCGGAACCGTCGACCGAGCCAGGGAAACCGGCCAATCAGAGAGCCGAGAACATAGAAGGTGCGGAGGACTGCAGTTTCGAGAGTGTTGCCAGCACTCAGATCCTCTCGCCTATCGAGGACATAATTGCCGGAGCGATACGCTTCGGTCAAGGTCAGCCGATCGACGTACAGCCCGCTGGACACGGCGAGGCGCAAACACAGCCCGCTGGTATCGGCGAGGCATCCAAGAGGGAAACCGGCCAACAAAAGGACACCGGGGACGTCAACATCGACTTTGGCCTGTTAAGCCAAGCCGGAGCGCTGGACCAATAGACGAGTTCCGTGTGCGATACATTACAAACATTTTTATAACTTTTATATTAATATATCCATAGGATAAACGCATGTGCAATTGAGAGAGAAGAGTCCGCGTGAAGGACCGACGATTTATTTGACGATATTTCATTTTATTTTATTTTATTTTTATTTCTTTTTCTAGTATAACTTATCGATTGTGCATGTTAAATAACCACTCGAAGAGCGAGCGTATTTCATAGAAATATATATATGTTCATAACACTTGATATCCTTATTCAGATCCCTACCTATCAAATTACATTATACTAAACTCATTATCCTAAATCCAAATCAAAGAAACAAGTTTTAACATCTTAGAGCCAGTAACGGGTTACATTATCAAAAGTATGAGAGTAGATTCAGCAAAAGAGCCAATCACAGGCCAACGTTCCATTATGGACTCAGACAAGTATAGGATTATAGTCCTTGCATTCATTTTTTCTTTATTTGCCATATCGATAGTTTGCATATTACTGCTAGCGTATTCCAACGTTACCAAAGCCGTTCCGTATTACCAGGCATAAGAAAGATTCAATATCGTAAAGATGAAGTTCAAGAAATACCTAGTGGTCACCCTCATCATATTTCTACCCATTATCATTAACTTTCCAGACGTACAAACCGTCAGCATAATTTTCACTCTTTATACCTTATACATTTTATTATTGAGCCTCGAATTAGATCCCAGAGTGATTCCCGAGGACCCTTAAACCTTTTCACGCATGTTTTGCGACAGCGAGTGCCGAGAGCACGAGCGAGGGCCAAGCAAGCCCGTACTTTAACGTTTCATATTCATTTTTGTATTTTATCATAAGTTTGACAGTAAAGGCGAAATGCCGAATAACGAGGACCAATGGGACTCATCCCGGTCTGTTTTATTAAGAATAGCGCTAGTTGCGTTAGATTTATTAGTTTTGAGTATTCTCGACACAGCGATAGCCAATAGGAACGATTCCTGGCAATTCGACATAATTTTCCAAAGTTTCAGATTGATTTATGATTTTGCGAGGCCCAGAGCCAACGAGAGCGCGAGGCGCAACTTTTTCCGATAAGCGCGACGGACCGACCAATGGGAAGCGAGCGTAGCTCCGCGAAGCGAGACAACGTCGTCAAGCGCGAATTTGCATTGTGTAACTTTTATTTCGTTTTATTTTATATTATCCCTGTCGAGACAAGTACGATTAATCGTATTTTATGCAGCGTAATGCATTATTTCATATTTTATATACTTACCGTTCGGATACTTACCGACGAGGTTCGCCAGTCCGATGATTGGGCGAGACGATCCCGCCAAAATCCGGTACCTGAAAGAAAAAGAGAATTAATTAAATTGATTCTAGTAATAATGCTACTTACCTGGTCGCAAAAGGGAACGTCAGAGAGACCATTTTCGGTCACTCGGAAATCGTTCCGAGTGACTCGCCGCGAATTTGCACATAGTGCAGATTGCGACGGCTGGCATTGGTTGCCGCGTCCGAAGCAAGAGCCCATGTCCGCCGTTGCAATGCCACCGCAGTATCTCAGTCAGAATCTAGCTGAGCCAATGAAATCGGCTCAGCTAAAGGATAAGCGTCACAGGGATCGTGTCGCTCGTCATCAGGCGACGCGATTGGTCGAGATGGAGAAAACGCGCGATTACATCATTCTCGCGCGCAAATGCGAGGCAAGCGCCAGCGCGAGGTATTAAGGTTGTATGACCCGTAAGATCTCTGCCAAAAGTTTAAAAAACGTAACATAAAGCTAATTAACATATTTAAGAAGATATTCTTTACTGGAAAGTAATATTTATATTAATATTTTATTAAAATAACGGTTGCCTGTGTTTTTAAGAGCTATAGAAACATTTTTATGCATATTTTCTCGTATGCAAACTTTCACTTTTCATGATTTTTAGAAAGACTGTACCTGACTTGCAGCTGACACAAACGAAAATCTGAAAGTGTGAAAATCTTTAAAAAGTAACAAAACATAGTAATTACTGTTTAAAAATACTAATGAAATTATATTACGTTATTTATTTACGTCATTTATTAATAAATTAAATACAATAGCTCTCATAAAAAAGTATTTTGATCGCAACAACGTCGCATTTTCTGTAAATTGGTAGCATTGATCTCACTCGACATCAGCTGCGTGAACGCGAAGTGTGTGCTCTGAGCACGTGTAATATACAGACGCAACGTTTGAGGTTAGTTTTCGCTTGCGCTACGAAAATGCCAAAAGTAAAACGTTACATGTGCCATGGAATTGTTACAATCATCTGGTGTGGTTTCGACTTGTGTCTTCAAATTACGTTTCCCAGTATTTGTCTGTGCTAACCGTTGATTGTACACTTTTTCAGTGACAACTTTTCCTTTCCACATGTAACGTTTTACTTTCGGCATTTTTGTAGCGCAAGCGAAAACTAACCTCAAACGATGCGTCTGTATATTACACGTGCTCAGAGCACACTTTCGATACACAGGAGGCTCTATTGGAAAAAGTAACGGACCTCTGTAGTATTTGTTATCCTTTACGGAGAGTGACGGAGAGAGAGGTTCTAATGTGACGTCATAGTGCGCTGTTGCCGGATCTCTGTACTTACGAGTTCAGCGAGACCAAGCGAGACTGTTCTCTGTTTGGTTTTCATTTAATATTTCAGAAAATATCCTTGAAGTCATAATTTTTTTTGTTCTAATTTGTTTGTAAGATGTTTATTAATATTTCTGCAAAGTTTTAAAAGGATGCCATATTTTCTTCGACATTAATTTCTCAAATGAAGTTGAAAAAACAGTGAAACTTGATGAATTCCCATTAGAGCCCATGTTAAATTCAAATTGTTATAACTTTTGAACGGGCCTCGCAAACTTGTTCAAACTTGGCACAATGCTTTATTATTATAATACTCATCACCTGACAAAGTTTGAAGAATTTGGCATTTTTTCTTCTAAGGGGTCATACAACCTTAAGGAGGGGAAGCGAGACCCTCTCCTCTAGGACAGTTTACGTGAGAACATCGAAGCGCGTACACGTTTCACGGTAGCGCGATACAACTCGATTCCGTTTACTTATCCCGTAATCGCCTACGATAAGTGCGAGTATTTAATGCGTATATCAACGAGCATTACGCAGGACAGTTCGCTTGAGAAACTCGAGGCGTTAACACGTTTCGGCGGTTACGCAAAATAACTCGACTCAGTGTGCTTATTCCGTGGACGTATACGATAATTACGCGACTATTAACCACGCGTTAACGGTTATCAACCCAATATAGCTCGAAGCGACGGTATTCAGAGTTCGTTAACAATCGACGCAGGTCAGCGCGCGATAGAACCTGTCCGTTTGTGTACCGAGATACTGTAACTGTGAAATTATTAAGCTATTATTTGTTTATAATAAACCAAAGTTCATTATTCGCGACCCCAGTAAATATCCTTTCCGAATATCCGTGTCTAACGTACGCTTAACCGGGGCGTTGCCAACGGCCTTGAACACGTCCGCGTCGTAGATAACGGCGGCCATTACGCTGGAAGGAAGGACGGGGCACCGCATAGCAACAGGGTTTCTGTATTCACCTGGAAAGATACAGTGGCGACCGTAATTACAGCCCAAGTAGTAAGTGGCTAATATTTCGAATTTAACATCATCAATCGTTGATCCGGTCACAACCTAACCTAACCTAAAAATATTGCCATAACGACGTGGATATTCTTCGACGGGCGTGCATGGCTTTCAAAAAAATTTTTTTGGAATGCGGGAACGTGTGTCCGTTCGAAGAATGCACGACTATCGCTTTCACGTGCATGAGAGTTTTTCGCAAAAACTTTCTGCGCAAGGAGGAAATAGGAATCATTCCGGCGGGAGGATATAGATTCGCCGATAATCACTCGCGTAAAGCTCTACAGTGATTAGTGTGGATGGAGCACGAGTTCGGACATCCCATAATTCACGCAGGGCGAAGGCGCGAGCATAAAATCGACGGCACGCGCGTTGACGGATATTACGAGACGCCGACTAATGACGACGACGACGACGACGACGACGACGACAACGAGACGCGACGTTACGTACTACAATTTCACGGTTGCTTTTGGCACGAATGTCCCACATGTTTTCAAGTGAATCGCGATAGAATGCCTTCGACCGCGAATTGCGAGAACACGATCAACGCGCGCTACGAACGAAACACTCGCGATGACATGTCGTCTCCGAAGGAGGGGGTACCTCGTGACGGAGATGTGGGAGTGCGCTTTCGACCGTGAGTTGCGCGAAAATCAGGCGATGAAAGACTATCTAGAAAATCATCCGTTACTGAAACACGCGTCTCTCGATCCTCGCGACGCGTTTTATGGAGGACGCACGGGAAACATCGCCACCCGTCGCGAAATTCGGGGTACGGAGAAAATACGTTACGTGGACATATGCTCTCTGTACCCATATGTATTGACAACCGGTGCTTTTCCGATCGGTCACCCCGATATTTTTATCGGTGAAGAATGTCGAGCGATAATCGGAACTGCACCAAATTATAATTTTAATTCGATCGAAGGTCTCATCCGATGCAGAGTACTTCCACCGCGCGATATTTTTCACCCGGTACTCCCATATCGCGTACGCGGAAAATTATTGTTCGCATTATGCCGTAGCTGCTGTGAAACGTTCTCGCATGCCGCGTGCACTCACGATAACCCCGCCGATCGTGAATTCGAGAGTACTTGGGTATCCGTCAAATTGCGCAAAGCCGTCGAAAAAGGTTATCTCGTGACAAAAGTGAGCGAAATATGGCAATATAAAGTTGCGCGATACGACCCCGGTACTCGGCAGGGCGGTTTGTTCGCCGAATACATAAATACATTTTTAAAATTAAAACAAGAAGCTAGTGGGTGGCCGAGCGAATGCCATGACGACGAGGCGAAAGAACGATACCTGCGGGAATATGCGGAAACCGAGGGCGTTGTTCTCGATAAGGACAACATCGTGCGAAATCCTGGCCTGCAATCGGTCGCAAAACTCTGTTTAAATTCTTTTTGGGGGAAATTCGGCCAGCAAACCAATCTGCCTAAGACCGAGGTCGTGAAATCTTGTCAGCGTTTCATGACTTTGCTCACGAGTCCCGAGCACGAGATAATCGACATATTACCCGTCAACGACGAGGTGATATATACGAGGATATATGCTTCGTGACGGCTACGAGAAGAGGCCGTCGTAGCTTCCCCATTGACAAATGTCGTGATCGCGGCGTACACGACGGCACAAGCGCGCCTAAAACTATATGAATATTTAGAAGCATTAGATAGACGCGTTTTATACTACGATACCGACTCTTGTATATATTTAAGTACAGGCGATCCGAACGAGTACGAACCGCGTACCGGTAACTTCCTCGGCGACATAACGGACGAAGTTGAAAGCTACGGCAACGGCAGCTATATCGAGAAGTTCGTGTCGGGCGGGCCAAAATTCTACGCTTATATTGTTCGTACTCCAGACGGACGTACTGTAGAGTCGCGTAAAGTAAAAGGTATTACTTTAAATTATAGGAATTCTTTAGCTGCAAATTTCAATAGTATTAAAAACTTAATAATACAAAGAGAGAGAGAGAGGGTAGAGAAAGAGGGAGGAACGTCGTCGGCGGGGACGGCGATAAATCTGCGTTTTAGTGCAATTCGGCGCACTGCTTTTCACGAAATCGTAACTCGCGAAGAAACGAAAACGTGTGCACAGGTATTGGTAAAACGTAGATTTATCAATAATCGTTATTCACTTCTGTACGGTTACGTGGAGTGAATAACTTTTTCTCCTTCTTCTTCTTCTTTATTTTTAAGTTAGGCTAACACGTTTTCTGCCACATTAGGGTGAAAAAAATGTTCTGGTATTATATTGTAAATAGTTTTTTAATTTTGTAAAAATAGTTGTAAGTGCGTAAAAGGATTTTTGTACATATGTAACTAAAAATATAATGTAGCGATATGTAAATATATTCTGTGTGTGTTTAAATATAAAATTTCTTGAAATTTGTAATTTCTATCCTCAGAAAATCTTTGAAAAAATAAAATATTTTCACATTTAAAGCGTAAATAGTTGTATCATATAATTTCACCCCCTCCTTTTCCCCGCGCTTATTTTTTCTCTCACACTTCTCCGGGCGGAGCATCGTGTACAAGCTCGTCGATCGCGATGCTCTCGCTGCGGAATCGTAATAAGCTTATACGGGTAGATAAGCTTATGCCCACCGCGGCGCGCGAATCAGCTGATCAACGGCCGCGGTGATGTTCGCTCGCGCGAGCGTTTGCGGAAGTACGCTGGTGCGCGCGTTCGGGACGCCGCCGCCGCCGTTGATTACCTTATCCTCCCCTCCCCCTCTCCCCGCTCCTCTCCTCCTCAAATTATTCTTTTTGAAGTCACGCGCGGAATTCGAGTCAATTATTTTGCAAAATGGACGTGCGCTGGAAACATCCCTGGACGTCGATCGTGTGCGGACCCACCGGTTGCGGGAAGACGATTTTCGTGAAAACTTTTCTCCGACAACTATCTTACATGTCCGACGTGCGTTTTGAGAGAGTTTTGTTTTATTACGCCGAGTGGCAGGAGGCTTATCGTCAATTAAAATACGACGCGCGCGAGGAAGCAGCGGTGAAGAAAAATATAATTGAATTTCGCGAGGGATTGCCACGTCCGGAAGATTATTCCGCCGATCCGCTTTCCCATAAATTGGTGATAATCGACGATCTTATGAGAGAATCGTCATCAAGCAACGCGATCGTAGATCTTTTTACCAAAGGCAGTCATCATAAGAATCTCAGCGTAATTCTCATCTCGCAAAATCTTTTTCATTAGGGACGCGGACAACGCGATATATCACTCAATGCAAATTACATCGTGGTTTTCAAGAATCCTCGCGATCGTGCGCAAATTCGTCATTTAGCGCGTCAAGTCTTTCCCAACGATCCAAAGTTTCTAGAAGAGGCGACAACGCCACGTCGAAACCGCACGGGTATCTACTACTCGATTTGAAACAATCGACTCCGGACGAATATCGATTTCGAAATTGTATCTTTCCCGACGATACTGCACATTTCGTTTACGTACCGCGTAGATCATTTTCCAACGGCTACGTATAAAAGACGCGCACTAGCGCACACGCTGGTCAGTCGTGTAATTTTCTCGCGATGGAAAAGAAAGAAAATAACGCAAAATCAGACAAAGCGACGAAAAACGCCAGACGCTCGATCAGAAAGAAAAATACCTGTCTTCTCGAGGCGTTTTTGTATTTGAACAAAAATCAACGCGCGACCTTCTTACGGACCGCTGACGATAAATTAATACGGTGTATCAGCGAATGTTTTCAACACGCTCAAAGGTAACGTTCCGCTCGAACGACGTGAAAAAAAACGATTAAGCAAACACAAAGCGACCCTGCGTCGCATCGCATCAAAAAGCAGTAATTTAAAGGCTAAAAGATAGCCTGGTACAACATGGTAAATTCTTACCTTATATTATCGGTCCTATATTAGCCGCTTTACTGTCGCGAATTATCGGCGGTAGAGATTAAAACGCGCGTTATGGAAAGAGCAAAGAAGATGGTTTTGATCACTACGGAAAATCTCGAAAGAATGCAGCGTCAATTATCGCAACAAACGCTCCCCACCGCGTTTGCCGCCGTCGGTAGCGAACAAACGATGGAAAACAGCGAAAATTCGGAGAACGCCAATATTTTCGTGCGTTCACCGGGAACACCTCTATCGCGACTCCATGCGGAGATGAGTCACATTCTTAATTCACCCTTACCACTCGACGCGCAACGTCGAGGAGAAATGGAAAAAATATAAAGAGGCACTTTGGCGATATCTTCATTTTGTTCGTGTAGCGCGAAAGCGAAATCGGGACGCGCGCAACGATGAAGGGGACAAAAATACTGACAACGATATTTGTCGTGACGACAACGACGTCGACGACGACTACGAAACGACGACAACGCGCGATCTCGAATCGGCTTCACACTCTAGCGGTATTATGGCGAAAAATGACGTCGCGGCCGTTGCCACTGCTGCTGCTGCTGCTACCGTCACGTCAAACAAACGTAATTTTGATATGTCGAAAAGCACTAAAAGAATACTGGATAGCGTACCAAAAACTTATCGCGCGAATGCTCGCTTACTGTTAAAGTATTTGTTCGATAAAGCAGTTCTGAGTAGAATTAGCTGGAACAAAGATGGAGTCGTCACTATAGACGCAGCGTTATAAAAGATTCGAATATCGACGACCTGATAAACGAGGCTATGCGCGAAAGAAAAACCGTGAAAGCAACGGGGAGACTTCAGTTCGTACGATTACTTCGCGTCTTAAACGTCCCCTCGATACTAGTGAGAAATAAGGAATTATTAACCGCTAATTCTTCTTCGAATATCGCGACATTTTGACCTCTCAGGAATTCCACACCGTCGGAGACACCGAAAAGTACCGTTGATTCGCAGCAGGCGAAGAAAAGACGCTTACTCGATTGAAGTAAACAGAAATGACGGAACTTGAAAAATTCTACTACGATCCGCGACATTACGCGGGCTATTCGGCAACGGATAATCTGACGCGCGCCGATAAACCGAATTTCTCCCGTAACGAAGTCACGCGTTGGCTCGAAACGCAAGACGCTTACACGTTGCATCGTCCATCGCGCAAAAAATTTTCACGGTTGCATTACAACGTGTCGAATATCGACGATCTGTGGGAGGCCGATTTGATCGAGCTCCGAAATCTCAAAAGTTACAACGACGGATATTCGTATCTTCTGGTGATTATAGACGTGCTTAGTAAATATGTCTGGGTAGAACCGCTACAAGACAAAACGAGCGAGCACGTGACGACGGCTTTCCAGCGCGTGCTCTCGAAAAGCGTCGGGCGCGTACAGGTATACTTACAAACGGATAAAGGTAAAGAATTTATCGGGCGTCCGTTGCAAAAGTTTCTGGAAGAAAACGACATTCGTTTTCGCGTGGCCCGAAATCCGGATATCAAAGCTGCCGTCGTCGAGCACTTCAACAGAACGTTGAAGGAGCGAATGTGGCGCTATTTTACGCATAAAAATACGCGGCGCTACGTCGATGTTTTGCAGGATATCGTAAGCGCTTACAATCACACCCGTCATTCCTCCATCAGAATGCAGCCGGCTGTCGTTACGAGAGAAAACGCTCGTGTCGCGCGCGAAAATATAGTTCGACGATGGAGGAAGAACGAAAAGATGAAACGCGCACAAAAAGCTAAATACAGCGTCGGAGAACTCGTTCGCGTCAGTAGCAAAAGCTACCTTCGAGAAAGGATACGAGGCGACGTGGAGTGAAGAGATATTTCGAATTCACCGCATTCTCGAGTGGTGAAAACCACGCGTATACGAACTGAGCGATTTAGCGGATGAGGTCATAGACGGTATTTTTTACAAACAGAAATTAGCTAGAGTTGAGAAAAACTTACGGGAAGAAGAGTTTATCGTCGATCGCGTGATAAAGACCAGGAGACGCGGCGCTAATAAACAGGTGTTAGTTAGCTGGCGCGGTTATCCCAGCAAGTACAACACTTGGATCCCCGCTTCGAATTTAACTTCTCTTCCTCAAGATGAGGGACGACCAATTTCTCATGGTTCTTCCGAGCAATAGCAGTATGCGCTATTTCCCGGAAAATAGAACCTCGTCATTCGTTACGAAATTACCTCAAACTGATCACTTACACGGCGAATGGGAAGTCGCGCTTAGCGAGATTCAATTTCCCAGTACTCTTTCACACTTGCGCTATCATGAAAATGAAATCTTCTTCTTCGATATTAAACCGAGGGAGTAAAAAGCACAGGTGGTGAAGAAAAGCACAATATAGTACGGTCTTTACAAAAATACCAGAGAACTTATCTCAGCGATTAATGCCACGTGCAAACAAGCTGACTTGCACTTTTATTTGGATCAACATAAACAGATTGGAGGAAAAATCCTCATCAGCATTACCTGTAACGCAAGCGAATGCGATCTAATACATCATATGAGCGTTTCCGATACTCTTCTACAAATACTCGGTTTAGGTCATGCTCTTCTCAATATTCCCGAACACTATGGCAAATTATATGTCAGGCGCAGCAATTTATCCTATTTCCAAAAAAGTGTTTACTGCAAATTATATTAAACTTGAATTTTTTAACGAAAATAAAGGTGTACGCGAAACAGCTTTCTATAGTCGTGAACCTTGTAGTTTGCAGCGCGGTATTCCAGATAAAATGTTCGTTTATTGCGAGCCTTATGTAACAGGAGACGTGCAAACTCCTCTTCTCCGAATAGTGCCGGTCGAGACATACCGCAATAATCACGTGGAGGCTTACGGAACGAATCAGGTGAAACATTTCTCTCCGTTCCATTATATTCTATTACGCAAAACAAACTTCCGCACGATTGAAATAGATATAAAAGATCAACTCGGAAAAAATATACCATTCGAATCCGGGACGCTGACGGTGACATTGCACTTTAGACGTTTCCAGTAACACCGCGGAGTGTCGTTGTCGAAAAGAATAAAAATTAATTTTAGTACAATGGACTACGAATATTACGATTCACATCAGAGCGGACGAGGCGGAGGAATTCCAAGAGTTTTCGTCAAAGCACCCCATCAACGAGGTCATGGAATCGGTAGTTTTCTCGGCGGATTATTCAGAAAGGTACTGCCTTTCCTAAGTAGAGGCGCGCGAGCGGTCGGTAAAGAAGCTTTACGCGCGGGTATCAATGTGATGAAAGATGTCGAAAATAATACACCGTTGAAGGAGGCGCTCAAAATTCGCCTCAAGAAATCGAGTGGAAATCTTAAAAGAAAAACACAGGAGAAGATAAGCAGCATGATGAAGGGATCGGGGTATAAAGTAACCGCAAAAAATTCAGCGTTTCAGTTTCCCCTCGGCAACCACGACAGTCGCGTCGCAGTTCGTAAACGTCGTCGTCCTCAAACGGACAAAAGAAAATCGTCAAAAAGCAAGAAGAAGAGAATAACGATCAAAAAATCATCGAAGAAGAAGAAGACTCGTGCTGTAAACAGAAAGTCATCTACCACTACGAGGCAACGTCGTCGTCGAGTTAGCGTCAAGAAACGCAGCGTATCCAACATATTCTCTTAATCGTCGCGCGCGCGCACGAACCAAGAATTCAAGGAGTAGAGAAGGATAAGCAGAGAAGGAGTCGAGAAGGATAAGTAGAGTAGATAAGCATGTCTTTTCTCCACACACATTCGAACGAGTGTTTAAAAAGTGAACTCGATTTCTTCTCATTGCCATCCACTCAAACTAGTATCGAGAGCTCGCAATGGATCTATTAAAAGCCCATAACCTCCCTCGGGGACGACGCGCCTATAGAATTCGTCATACTTGGTCACGGGGAAGACTACTTGGACCTCACTCACACTATGTTGAGTCTTCGCATAAGCGTAGAAACTTCTCTCCTAGCAGGCGGCGGTGGCGACAACGAAACAAGTACACCAGGGGGAAATGCGTTCAAAGTAGGCCCCGTAAATCATTTACTGCATTCCATGTTCAATCAAATCGACGTATATTTCAATCAAAAGCTCGTCTCACCCTCAAACAACGCTTACGCGTACCGCGCGTACATAGAGGCGTTGTTAAATTATTCTTCACCCGCAAAACCTTCCCATCTGACCTCTTGTCTGTGGGACATGGATATCCCCGGACTCATGGACGCACTCGTAGATTCAGAAACACCAAATCCGGCTCTCGTGAGACGCGCTCGTTACATTCACGAGGGACACGCGCTAGATCTCATAGGTCATCTTCATTGCAACGTTTTCAATCAGGATAAATTTTTAATTAACGGTGTGGAAGTTAGAATGAGACTCGTTCGTTCGAAGGATTCGTTTTGCCTTATTAAAAATACTTCGACGTCGAAAATACGCATTTTAGACGCCATTCTGCTAGTGAGAAGAGCAAAAATAAGTCCTGGCATTTTACTTGCGCATGCGAAAATGTTGAGCCAAACTACCGCCAAATATCTCCTTACGAGAATCAAAGTTAAAACATTTACGATTCACGCGGGTCTCGTAGAAGAATCGTTAGACAATGTAGTACTCGGTCAACTGCCGAAACGGATAATAGTCGGTTTTGTCGATAACAGAGCGTTCAACGGCGATAGAAAATTAAACCCGTTTAATTTCAAAAACTATGGTATAAAGGGCATAGGGGGATAAGCATGTAAAAATTGCCCCTGCAAGTATGAAGTTGATATTGGCGTCGTAAGTTAGTACCCATGTGACCTTGAACTCCTGCAAATATTGACCTTGAAATTATATTTTTGAAGGAGTTATGAAGGAAAAAAGAAAAAAAACAAAAAATTTTTTTTCTCGAAAACGGCTCGACCAACTTTTATGAAAAAAATATATGTTGTAGGTATCAATGTTGTAGGTATTAGTGTTTAAAAAAAAATATTTTGTAATTTTTTAACAAATAATAGAGCTACAAAAAATGTTTGAATTTTTCAATTTTTTTGTGTTTCTTTAGAGTGACATCTTTAATTTTTTTGCAAAAACATTGTACTAGTATCTATTTTAACATATAATTTTCCTAGATTTTTAAAAAATATAGTTTTGGAGTAAAAACATGAAAATCATGATTGTGTCACCTAATGCTCAAAGTAACGTCTTGTAGCGCCGGTCAAGGCATAAAGGCGCTTTGTTATTGAATGGCATATTTTGTTAGAAAAGCTTTGGCTTATTATTTATTACTTGTTTATCACATTTTTTTAAGGCTTGTGACGACAACGACGATGTCCTCACGGTCTCGTCGGCCGTGGAGGAGCGCGCCGTCGCTTTCTTCACTAAAGATCTCTTTATGACTCGCGATATTCCTCTCCGAAACCTAAATGGTAGCTCGACTGAGTATTTTTATGATGTAAATGTTGGGCGCCAGGTGCGATTCCTCGCACCACGATACACGAGATCGCAGTATTCTCAGGCGTGGGCTTTTTTGATTAATCGCGGTTGGAATAGGAGAGGGAGCGTAGCGCAATCAACACACTCGAGTAACAAGGAACATAAAATTATATTTTATTTTAATGCAGATAACAAGTGGAAGGTAAGCGTGTTCCACGGCGAACAAGCAGAATTCGAGTACGCGCCACGTGTCACCCCACGAGCGCGATACTCATTCCGTCGCTGAACTGCACGGCAATCCCGGTCGAATTCGTACAAGACTATTTCCCGACATAAATTGCAGCGGATTCTACCCGAGCGGTCAAACGCGAAATACTCGAAAACGTTTACTTCCAATTTCCTTACAATCTACCGCGACAAAGCTGGTGATCTTCTCCCCACGAGACGCACAAATGGGCTCACCCGTAAACGCGACAACCGTGAGCTATTAATCCCGATGAAACACACGGATATCCAATTATAAGTGGCACGAACTTAACCGACAACGATAACTACGAGACTCTCACACGCGCGAGAGCCACCTCCCAAAACTACGGCACGGTTAAGCCAACGACGACTACGAAATTACACGCGACGAAATTACACGCAACGAAATTACACGGAACGAAATGACACGTAACAAAACCACAAGCACGCTGACTGTCGGCGGCCGTACGTTCGCATCCCCGAGACGGGCACTCGCGATCACTTTTTCACCCGGGCCCTCCCGCGGTATGGCACTTGGTATGATTCAAGTTACGGCTGATTTCCTTTATTCTCGCGGTACAACGCGACTCCCGGGAGAGCCTTAGTATTACCGCGATCTTACTTTGGGGAGGCTGAGCAGTGGCCTTACAATAACTCCTCGTTCCGGCAGCTCGTCGCTCGGCTCGCAGGGCTGGATGGTACCGGGATGGCGGCTCGCACGACAGTGGCGTTCCTTTGTCCCGGCGGGACCACGCTGGGCCCGCGCGCGCCCGCGCGCGCCTGTTTCCCTAGCCTGGTCGGTGCTGCGCCCTGGCCTGTTAGCGATCCCTCTAGGCGATCGCCGCGCCTTGCGAGGGCGCCCCTCGCATCCGCTGTCGTCCGCCGGCGGTAGTTTGAAAGCCCGCCTGTGTGAGACCGGCTGTCCAGGCCGCGACTCATCATCCGGTTGTTTGACGGCCAGGCTGGACGGGCCATGGCTCGTCAACCGGTGGCGGTTTCCCGGTGGTGACCCCGTTCCTCGACGGGGACCTTCGTCGGGGCGTCCCCCCTCTCCGGTCCTCCGTTTCCGGGCTGCAGTGCTGTTGTGCGGGCTATGTGGGTGCTTTGACAGGCCAGCGGCTGTTCCGGCTCTGGGCTCCAGCGTGACCCGTCCGTCGACCGTCCGTCCTTGGAAGCTCCCTGCTGTCCAGCCGTAAGTCCCTCGGTGCGGCATACGCCGTTACAACTTCGTGACCCTGGCCATCTGCTCCGGTCTCCCTTGATACCTGTAACGCTCGTAACAGATCTTAATCCTAACCTAAATGTTCGCTCTTCGCCCGCCCCGGGCAGAGGCACCATCCCTGACGCCTCCCTCGGCCGAGTTCTTATCTGGGGTGAGGGACGTGACATTTGTCACGTCACAGGCTTTAATTACAATTTTTTAATTATTTTATATATGTCATTATGGTCGTGTCACCTGATGCTCAAGGCGTGCTGTGTGAAATTGTACAAAGATATTGCTGATTATAATGGGGATATTGCATGGGTAAAGTATCTCAGTATCTGGAATTCAAAAGTTGCACGGATAGTACCTGATGCAACATTATGAAAAATCTGCTGGTATGTTAGCATTTATAATTATGAGATGCGATTTTTGCAGTTTCTATGAATTAAAATTTTGCATTAGTTTTCAGATTCCAGATGTTGCTCCGTCAAATGAATATTATAGAAATGTAAATGAAATCATTGTATATATTCAACAGAAGAATACCCATTATTGAATAAACATATTTAAAACATATATAAAATAATTAAAAAAATTGTAATTAAAGCCTTAAAAAAATGTGATAAACAAGTAATAAATAATAAGCCAAAGCTTTTCTAACAAAATATGCCATTCAATAACAAAGCGCCTTTATGCCTTGACCGGCGCTACAAGGCATTACTTTGAGCATCAGGTGACACAATCATGATTTTCATTTTTTTACTCCAAAACTATATTTTTTAAAAATCTAGAAAAATTTTATGTTAAAATAGATACTAGTACAATGTTTTTGCAAAAAAATTAAAGGTGTCACTCTAAAAAAACACAAAAAAGAATTGTTTGAAAAATTCAAAAATTTTTTTCAGTTTTATTATTTGTTCAAAAATTACAAAATATTTTTTTTTAAACCATTATTGATATCTACAACATATATTTTTTTTTCATAAAAATTGGTCGAGCCGTTTTCGAGAAAGAAATTTTTTGTTTTTTTCTTTCTTCCTTCATAACTTCTTCAAAAATATAATTTCAAGGTCAATATTTGCAGAAGTTCAAGGTCACATGGGTACTAACTTACGACGCCAATATCAACTTCATACTTGCGGGGGCAATTTTTACATGCTTATCCCCCTATGCCCTTTCTTTTCGCTGTACACCGACGGTATACAAATTCCCAGTAGACTGCTACAGCCGAGCTTCTCGAAAGACGAGCCACTCTACGTCGAAGCTTATCACACTCTCTTTTCGGGAACTGGTATACTCTTTTTGAACGAAGGTAATTCTATAAGTAGAGAAGATTACGCCGAAGGATTCACACTTTTCACCTTTGATCTTACACCAGACTTATCAGCCAATTTTGCCGGCCATTGGAATCTTGTGAAACATGGCAGTTTACGACTGGAAGTGCGATTTGAAAAAGCACTTACCACAACCGTTAATTGTATCGTTTACGCCGAGTTTGATAATGTTCTAGAAATCGATTCTACTCGTCAAATCATCGTCGACTTTGCCGGTTAAATGACAAATGTCGACAAATAATATTTCACAGCTTTACGCGGTACATGCTTTATTTTTACCCCACCACTACATATTTTACCCATCACATTTTCCTGCGTAAAGTCCTGCGAAAAGATTTAGTTTCACTCGAGACACGGACGTCGACGCTTCGCTTGAAAAAATAGAGTGTGCATTTTGAACTGTGGATCTGGTCATCGACATACAAGGTTTCCGTGATGTCAACGGAAAGTTTATTCCGAAAGAAGTCGCAGTTGTCGCGAATAACGCAGCGATCGCCGGACACTGGATTAGGACGTCTCCCTATCCATTTGACGATCTACCCGAAAAGTCAAGGCGTGAGAATAACTGGCTTTCGCGAAATGATCATGGAATCGAGTGGTTCGATGGTGAAACCAATCTCAAATGTTTCACGCTACATCTGCGAGAAATTACGCGACAAGTGCGCTACATCTACTGCAGAGGTGTGGAAAAGGCTCGTTACTTGAGTCATCTACTTTCCAGAAACATATATAATCTAGAAGAAATTTCTCCACCGTTCAAAAGTTTACCGGAGGCCCGAGAGTACAGTCAACGCTGCTCACATCACGGATTTCGTGTTTCGACTACGGACAAAATTGCTTGTGCGTTACGTAACGCTTTCAAATTGAAACGCTGGTTAGTCTTGCGAGACAACAACGAATACAGCAGCAGCAGCAGCATCGACTCAACTTACGATACTATAAATCTCTCACACGTAAATTTGGATACAAGCGACGACGACGACGACGAGGGTGAAAAAACCGATGGTGACATCGCTATAGAAATAAAACAGTGGCAAAAAAATAACGAGACAGAAGAGAAAGAGGAAGGAGAAGTAGCAAAAGTCTATTATTCAGTAGCGGGCGTAAGAAAAAAATACATCTTTAATAACAAACCGATACATCCGTCTCCATCCAAGAACACTAGTGCGACAACTCCAAAAGAGGTAAACTCCGAAATTATACAAATAATTCCTCTCGTGCAATCACCGCCTCGCTGTGTAAAAAATTAACTCGCTAGAAATCTTACATGCGTTGCATCATCTTAGTGTCAGATATGCGGGCGTCTATCCTGCCGACAGACTGCCGAGGGTGTGGACGAGGTCGAAAACCATCGTCGCTAACACGGACGATCACGATCGGCCCGGTCAACATTGGGTCGCTTTTTACATCGACAAGCAAGAAGCAAGAACGTATTTCGATAGCTACGGACTACCGCCTTTGGACTCCAGATTCCTCTAACGCCTTCGTCGAAATTTCACTACGCATCGATGGAACACCGCGACGCTACAAGGAACACTCTCTCAAACTTGCGAACAATACTGTTGTGTATTTTTATATTTCATGTGTAGCGGTTATAATCTTTGTCAGTTTCTTAATCTGTTTAGCGACAATTGCGAGCGCAATGATCGTTTGATTGTAAAATTATTTCGTAAAATGTTTCTTCATAATAAAAGCGCATGCGTAAAACCTCACATCGAATGCTGTCATGTTCAGGCGTGTACTTTTAAGAATAATTAAAAAAAATACTTATTCCCCCGTATCAATGTATTATTTTATGTAATAAACATTGTATCTTCAACCCCCTCCGTCTATTTATTCATTCCTTTTTCTTTTACGTTAAAATAGTTGCACCACGTCATAAAGCGAACCTGTCCGTTCCTGTTTTACACCCTTCCCTCGAGGTAAAACGCTCTTAAAAATTTCACTTTCCGTTTTCGGCATCTTAGCATCATATTTTTTTTTGAGTTTAACGTCGTCTACCACGCGCTCCCGCCAAAATGGCGCTGGCCGGCTCTTCCGCTAT
>NW_020215475.1:0-1337 GCF_003070985.1 Temnothorax curvispinosus | reverse complement strand
AGGTGCGGTAGTCCCGAAATAGTTCACGCATACACTTTTCACGCGAATCGAAGTTCACGCACACCTCCCCTGCTTTCGGGGGAGGTGCGGTAGTCCCGAAATAGTTCACGCATACACTTTTCACGCGAACCGAGGTTCACGCACACCCCCCCTGCTTTCGGGGAAGGTGCGGTAGTCCCGAAATAGTTCACGCATACACTTTTCACGCGAACCGAGGTTCACGCACATCCCCCACTCCTTTCGGGGGAGGTGCGGTAGTCCCGAAATAGTTCACGCATACACTTTCCACGCGAACCGAGGTTCACGCACACCTCCCCCTGCTTTCGGGCCGGCCCGCACCTCCCCCGAAAGCAGGGGGGGTGTGGGTGAACCTCGGTTTGCGTGGAAAGTGTATGCGTAAACTTTTCATGCGTGGAAAGTTAATATGCGAGATGCCACATTGGTTAGATGACGCGCTTTAAAAGTATTCAACTGTTTAAAGCGCGTCATCTAACCCATATAAGTATTCTCTGCTTTAACAAAAAGATTTCAATTTATCAACAATTTACTACTTTAAATGTTGTGTTTTGGTAAAGCAGCGACTTTCTCGCGAAATAAAGTATTCTCTGCTTTAAAGAAAAACGTAATATTAGTCGTTTATGCCTCTCAGTACTTAAAATAACTGCTATATTTTCAAAACTTTTTTTGTTTATAACTTTTTAATAAGAAGCGACCCCCGACTAAAACCTTCTGAAGGTCACTCAGGAGGGTGACCTTGACAACATATGTCAAGGTCAAGGTCATCGGAGGTCAGGCCCTAATTGTAAACATTTACCAAGAAAAATGATATGATAGAGGAAGAAAAACAAAAATGTAAAGATGACAGTGGAGATGAACATGAAAAAGAAAAAGAAAGAAAAACGAAAAAGAAAAAGGAAAAGCATGAAAATATGCTAAACTAAAATTTTCAGAGGGCCGTATTAGCATCTTATTTTTTAATGCAATATTACGACGTTTTAAAACACTCTGAACATCTTATTAGGAAAAATAGTATGAACAACTCGTGGGAAGAAGAGTGGTCGATTCTGAATGAGTGTGAAGTTGGTCGCACGAGCGAAGCGAGTTTTCTCACTAGTTGTACAATATACTATTGTATCCAAGCCTATATTATAAGATTATATTAAATATAAACATACAGGATGTTTCTAAATATATGAGAACTATTGCTGTGGTGGATTCAAGACACAAGAATAATGTAAAAAGTTTATTTCAACATATGTCCTATTTGACCTTCTTTACGAATTATAGTTATGTTTGTACTCCAGTAATGTTGCTGGAGCTGCTTAATGTTATAGGAG
>NW_020215474.1:0-1499 GCF_003070985.1 Temnothorax curvispinosus | reverse complement strand
AATTTTTATTATGTCTAGACATAATAAAAATTCAGGAATTAAAATTATGTACATAATTTTAATTCTTGAATTTCTATTATGTACATAATGGAAATTCAAGAATTAAAATTATGTACATAATAAAAATTCAGGAATTAAAATTATGTACATAATAGAAATTCAAGAATTAAAATTATGTACATAATAAAAATTCAAGAATTAAAATTATGTACATAATAGAAATTGAAGAATTAAAATTATGTACATAATGGAAATTCAAGAATTAAAATTATGTACATAAAAAATCTAGAATTAAAATTATGTACATAATAGAAATTGAAGAATTAAAATTATGTACATAATAGAAATTCAAGAATTAAAATTATGTACATAATGGAAATTCAAGAATTAAAATTATGTAGATAAAAATTCAAGAATTGAAATTATGTACATAATACAATTTGTAAAATTAAAATTATGTACATAATACAAAAACGGCAATTACAATTATGTGCATAATTTTAATTTCCGAAAACATTTTATGTCATAACATGAAATAAATTCAGAATTAATATTTTGTCTAGACATAATTTTAATTCTGCATTTTCAATTATGTAATAGCTTAATAATAATTCAATGAATTATAAATATGTTTAGACATAAAATAATTTCTTTTCTTTGAGTATCAATTTAATTTGGTAGAATTTTTATGATAGTATTAAATAGCAAAACGGCGTGCCATACATAATTTTAATTCTCGAATTTTTATTATGTACATAATTTTAATTCTGGAATTTTTATTATGTACATAATTTTAATTCCTGAATTTTTATTATGTCTAGACATAATTTTAATTCTGCCGCTAGGGAATTTTTAAGTCGATTCTTATGAATCAAGCTTGAATTCGATGTCCACGTGTCTCAGGTTGCCGATGACGAGGTCCAGATAGTGCGCTTCATAGTTTTCGGTGTCTAGGTGTATTAATACCTTGAATTCGATGTCCACGTGTCCCAGGTTGCCGATGACGGGTTCCAGATAGTGCGCTCCATAGTTTTTGGTGTGTGTGTGTGTCCAGGTGTAATAATACGTTGAATTCGATGTCTAGGTGTCCTACGTTGCCGATGACGAGGTCCACATAATGCGCTCCGTAGTTTTCGGTGTCTAGGTGTATTAATACCTTGAATTTGATGTCCACGTGTCCCAGGTTGCTGATGACAAAATCCAGATAGTGCGCTTCATAGTTTTCGGTGTCGTAATAATACGTTGAATTTCATGTCTAATTTTAATGAGATTTGTTAATTATTTTGGCTAAAATTTGGGAAAAACAAATTCGTAATTTCGACCGGCCAACATGTCAAAATTACGGATTCGTTTATCCTAAATTTTAGTCAAATTAATTAACAAATCTCATTAAAATTATGCTCGTTTTAATCAGTAAGATCAGCCGTAACCCGGTACAAAGCCGGATTTTTCATTTTGGCTTTTAAAAATTTATAATAAAAAAAGACTCGCAGCTAACC
>NW_020215473.1:0-3304 GCF_003070985.1 Temnothorax curvispinosus | reverse complement strand
ATAAATTTTTGACATAAAGTTTTAAAGTTCTTAATATTTGATAAATAATGTAACAATCAAGTGCTAGAAGTAAATAAGGATTTGAAGACATAGAATCTTGGTACTTTTCCTAGAAACAAAAATACATTATGATTTAGTTACTTTAAGCAAATAAGTGATTTAAATTATTGTGAATATGATGAATATTTCAACAGGATATGTAAAGTATCTTTAATATCTTTAATATTCCAAGAACTATTTTAACATATACTAATAATTTCAGTTATTTAATTGTCCGGTCAACATTCTCAAGAAACCGTACGGCTTTAATCACGCATAACGCAATTCTCTGATCTGCGCTTATTTCAATATAATTATTTAAACGATTATCTCTGCAATAATAAAACGATAAAACAATATTGCTGGAAGCTGTTCTATTAACTTTCTGAATTTTTCTTTGACATTTTGATTAAATATTGTAGAGTCACTGTTGTCCCAAAGAGTTAGATAACATCCCAAGTAACAAAGAAATATTTTTTAAACGTTTTTAAAAACAAAATAAATTCTTTATTCTCGACTATCTGGCAAAAATATAATTATGTGCACTACGTTTCGGCTCTAGGTTTGAGCCCTTCTCAAGTGCGGTCTGAAATTTAGGAACATCGCGATGTATAAAACCATAAATAAATATAAAATAGTCATTAAAATAGAGAGCAATACCTAATCGTCAATTTGACTCGTCATATGTCAATCAAAGACGTCCTTGTGTTCATGGGAATCTTCCAGCATGGTCACAAAGCACAACTGCAGGAAAATTACTTATATAAAACCAATATGTGGAGAGAGAATGCGACGATCGATTCTTACGTGTCTTATATATCAGAAATATTATATATTATATTATACTATATCATTTTTATGCAATCAATTATAGTATTTCAATTATAGATAATTATACAACTTTTATACATTAAATTTTATAATAATATGATATATTGTGAGTGAGCGTGGCGTAGCAGACAGCACACTGGTCTGCTAAACCAAAGATCTCAGGTTCAAATCCAGTCCTGGTAGAACCAAAATAAATAAAATTGTATCGCTTGTTTTTCCTCCTCGACGGAATGGCAGCCCGTCAGGAGTATCCCTTGCCTCAAAACCCCCTCTACTTGCCGTTCGAATTCGGCATTAAAACTGTAGGTTCCATATGTGCTTGTGTACAACCTGCGTGCGCACCACAAACACATGACTTTGGGGGAGCCCCAGGTCCGACTAGGACTGTTGCGCCATTATGAATAAATGAATATATCAGAAATCCATAATTATGCATATTCAGTTAGGACAGTTAGAGAATATCCGATGTGCCGTGTCATGCGAGTGGAAGTACTCAGGAGACTAAACGCTGACAAAGAGAGCAGAATCAAGGGGTCAGAAAGGTTACCCCGAGGAATACTAAAATACGCTAAAATATAAACAATTAAACTGACGAGATGACGCCGTCATAAACAGCGTTTAGATTCTCTGTGTCTCTTTAAAGATTAATGGTGTTATTATGTTTCCTCTGCACCCCTTTACAAACCAACTCCTTCGGGATGTTAGTGAATAAAGCCGTGACATCAAGCGATATGAGGATTTCGTCGGTATCGATGTTAGCATTCACAATCTTCCTCACAAAGAAGCAACTATCTTTAATGTGAGATCGCGGTTTAGGAATTAATTTTTGTAAAATGTCATGTACATATATACAGGGTGTCCGAAAAATCGCCTACTCCACTTCGGGAGGTGATTCGGGACCCAAAAACAAGCAAAAAAGTTTATACAAACATAGGCTCGGAAATGAGCCGTTTCCGAGTTATAGCCACTTTTATGTTCAAAAATCGTAATTTAGAATCCGCTTGACATCCCTCTTTCTTAATTATTTCTTAAATTAAAAATTTTTATTTTTAAATATTAGCTAATTTATTAAAGCTTAAACGATCCATTGATGAATACGGAAAGATTAAATACAACCTAAAAGTAAGGTGTTGTTAAATAATAATTTGAAACTTATTGAAAAGCCGTGATTTACTTACTGATTTTGAATAGGCGTGAAAACAACTGATTTCAAGTAGCCGTGAAAACAACTAATTTTGAATAGCCGTGAAAACAACTGATTTCTTTTAAAAATAATGTAATTATTTACAAATATTGAAAAATTGAAAAAAATAAAAAAATTAAAAATATTTAAAAATAAAAAATTTTAATTTAAAAAATAATTAAGAAAGAGGGATGCCAAGCGGATTCTAAATTACGATTTTTGAACATAAAAGTGGCTATAACTCGGAAACGGCTCATTTCCGGACCTATGTTTGTATGAACTTTTTTACTTGTTTTTGGGTCCTGAATCACCTCCCGAAGTGGAGTAGGCAATTTTTTGGACACCTTGTATATACAGGGTGTCTCAGACTACCCGTATCACCCGATTTATTCGTAAACGCAACATTTAAAAAAAAATGTTTCAGACAAAAGTTGTATGGTTTCAAGGGGTACATAAGATGGTGTCATTGATTTGACCTTGGGTGGCATCGTTAAGGTCAGGTCAAGGACACCTTCAGTTTCTTAAATAGAACTTCCTATTTTTTATTGCATTTTCTTATAGCTTATGTTGAGAGCTTTCCAAAACACTATAACTAAGTATTTTTTCATTAAGTACTTTTTGAGTTATAAGACTTGAAAGTTATAGTATTGTGACATAATATTTTGTTAAGTATTTATAATTCAAATTCCTTACTTTTTATTTTTGGAAACAATACGAATCAATTAATGTAAAGAAAACACAATTTTCTTAAAGAAAAACTTGTTGTGTAAGAGCATAACGTGGCACAGTAGATAGCGCACTAATCTACAAAGCTGAAGAAATATGAAACGCAAGCGCAGATATTAGAGTTCGCATTTTAAGAACGTCAGGTGCGCGTTCATCCGCGCAGCACTCGACAGCGGGAATCAAAGGAGGCGAAAGGCAGCACACTGTGGCCCGACAGAACTACAGAATGCAGTAACTATTAGGACCATTATAAGATATGAAATATATGAATAACTTACTGCGTGCTACGCGAACCGCGTTCAAACGTCTCTGATGGAATTCATAGCTGCTCCCCGTCTGAAGAGCGATGTGTGCTCGTTGGCATCGCCAAATCAAGGGGCCACAGTTATTGTAATTGTGCTCTCGTTTAACGTAAAATTTCTAGATAAACTTGGTAGCTCCTTGATACTTATGCTACGACATAGTCACGCAGTTATATTCTATTTCACGAGAAAACATTAGTCGGATTGGACGAAAACTCGTCCG
>NW_020215472.1:0-1903 GCF_003070985.1 Temnothorax curvispinosus | reverse complement strand
TTGCTAAGTTCGCTACTATTAAAAGCGGTTCATTGACGTACTGGTTAAAGGACAACGTTAATTGGATTGTTTTTATATAATAATTTCTGCTTTATTAGACGTATAATGGTTCAGAAGTTTTCGACACAATTTTTCGTGAGGAGTAACGCTTTGTACTTAATGGACGGTCTTTTCTTAACATTCTATATTTTTGTCATCATTTTCAGATACGTGCGCACGCGCACACATACATATACTTTTAGGTGTAATCATATATAAGTTTAAAAAAGTTATGCTACTTGTTACATGTAAATAATTAGGTTTTTTATTTTTGTCACTTTTTAATATTATTTATTAATTTATTTCTTATTTTTATTTTGTTTATTTATTACTTTTAAATTGATATAAAGGCCAATATTGAATTTCAAGGGGGGTCAAACTCAAGAAAAAGAGTATATCACAGGAAATACAAAGAAAAATAGCAGTTATATAATCACATATAACATTAATATATGTGATATGACAGTACAAGTAAGTAGACAGTACATATGATGTACAATGAAATGGGATGTGATTGCTGCCAAGATTTTTTTGCAAGTTTTTATATTTTATACAGGATTTTATATTGCATGTACATATGTATAATACATATGCATATTACATATGTATATGATCTTTCTTTACTCTACTATTCTATTACTGGTGTATATAATCGAAAAAAACAAAAAGACATTGCTTGTAACTAATAATGACTAAAACAAAGTAGTGCATTTCTTTATAAAAATATCCTCTTGAATAGTTTGGATGGTTTTTCTGAATCTACAAATTTCTAAACTTACATATAATACATCCGCGCCTCTTCACTGGCAATAATGCATGTGCACGCTAAATTACGTACATACACTCGTGCTTAATATTTTGTATTTTTAGCTTGTGCTTATATAATTAAGGCTATTGTATATAGTCTAAAATTTTAATAATTCAATCGTATTTATATAATACGCGTAAGGACAGAAATTAAAACAGACACAAAAATATGACGGATTAAATTTTAATTTCTAAAGATTTGATTTAAGTGTGAATTTAAAAATACTAGTTTCTAATCATTTTTATTTTATCTTGCACTTGCATGTAATAATTTGAATATTTAGCAATTAATAATGTTGAATATTTTTTAGGGACAACGATATAATGCTAAACACAAAGCGTTTGCATTAACGTTATACAAGACAATGGGGAAGCATGCTTATACCTCTTTAAGAACAATTTTTAAACAAATTCCATCTATTCAAACTTTGCAGTCGGTGTTACATAAAATACCTTTGATTCCTGGATTGAACCCTTTCATCCTGAGACATTTGAAGAGATTAGCTCCAAAAATGTCAAGGAAGGAGAAAGTGTGCATTCTTATGTGGGACGAGGTATCTATCCAACCCAAACTTACTTATGATCGCCAAAAGGATATCATATGTGGTTTTGAGGATTGGAGTAACAATCGTACGCAAAAATTTGCGGATCATTCTTTAGTTTTTATGCTACGAGGATTATATTCAGGTTGGAAAATGCCGGTTTTATTTAATTTTTGTGATAAGCAGACAAATACCGCACAATTAGTTAGATGTATCAAAGAACACATATTAAAATTAAAACAAGCAGGCTTCTTCATTGTTGCTAGTGTCTGTGACCAAGGATCTTCCAATACAGCAGCGATAAAAGAATTAATATCTATTAGCAATAAAAAGCGAAAATTGGAAAATAGATCAGAGCGTAAGTATAATACACACACATACATGCACGTAGTCATATGGATAAACAGTAATTATGTTAGCAAAATTAAAATGCATTTCTATAAATGTTTACTCTGTTACTAGGTGAAACTTTTGAAATAGGGGATAATGAAATTATACCGTTATTCGACCCACCG
>NW_020215471.1:0-5716 GCF_003070985.1 Temnothorax curvispinosus | reverse complement strand
ACTAACCTGAAAACTTGCTGTGTTGCATAAAATCGTAAAGAAATACTAATAATTGAAAAACTGGTGTTATTGGTAAACCACGCGTGTTAATTTTTGAAAGTCCTTCTTCTATTAACGGTAAAATACTAAACATATGTGAATTTTTTGCAAAACGGAATCTTTTTTTGACGTCCAATTCATTATAAAACTCGAAAGGATTTTCGCCATCGCGGATATATCGTTTCGGAACACGAATTTGCACTTCTTCATCTTTGCTTGACAAATTAATGTCCTCTATTTCATTAATATTTATCATATCCATTATGTATACATCTATTCTGACACTGCAAGAGCTTTATCACACAGTGACACGGTCTTACACACAGGTCTGGAAACTCTAGTGGTGGGGGATGGTCGTCTTAGCGACGAAGAAAATATCTCGCTTTGTGACCGCAAGAGTCGCTGCCATCGGTCAGTGTATGTACTATGTGGTGGGACAAGGACGGAAATAGTAATTAGTAAATTCAAAATCGTGAGTGTCAGATAGGCAATAATTGAAGTTCTAAATGAGGAAAGGAATAATAAATAACTTTGTATTAAGAAAAAACGTTTGAAATCTTTTATTATACGAATGCGCAAATTAATAAATTGATAATTTATTCTTAATTTACACTATTTAAAGATCGATGACGCGGTATGAGCGCCGTCGACTTGTATTAATTCTGATTCTTACCTTATGTATGCCTCGGTTTTATAAGATTAATTAAAAAGTTGAAGGCTATGAGTCTTTAGGAAGTAAATAATGAAGTAAATAATAACCCGTTTTGAAAATCCATAGTTAATTTACAAGTATATTCACAATATTTACATTCTCATTTCAAGAAATATCAATGCAGTTGTACACACAATTAAGGTCGATACCAACCTTTTTACTGTGACAGTTATTTAAAGAAAGAAAATGTCATATAAAAAAAGATTTACAGAAGAAAGATGGTATTTTCAATCCATGTCGCTGTCCATGTCCTCAAGAACTGAAAAAAGTCTTTCAACTTAGAAATGTGCTCAAAGAAATGTCATCAAAAAATGTCATGAAATGTCATTTTCAAAAATGCACTTGAATTAAGCGCAATTAAAAGATTGTTGTCACGTTATCATGGGTTACCATCTACACTTCGCGATGACAGCAATGCATGGTGACAACGCCGTGAAATAAATTGTTCCTTGCTAAAACGACCATCCTCCACCACCAAAATCGGTCTGAGTTTCCAGACCTGTGTGTAAGACCGTGGTGTAAACATTACAGATCTCACGGATGTGCTCACAGATACACCAACACATATGTTAAGAAAGTAAACTCATTTTATTTTCAATACTATGTACATGCACACCCTCGCACACTCTCGTTCTAGATCGACCTATCGATCTCATACTCTATGTCGATTCTCGATTATTTGTATAAGTTACACTGGAGAAAATATAGCGGGTTCACTCGCCATTAGCACACGTAGCACGCTGCATTGTCTGATTTCACCCCTGCACAATATCCTGCACCATCAGGTTATGGGCCCAGCAGATCGTAGAATATCAGCAAACACGAATGAAAATATTTGAAGCAAAGGACTGCGGTAATATTTTCTTCTTTGCGTGAAGTCGTGTTAAAAGGGAGACGTTGCAAGTCACGCGTCGTAAAATCTAACCTAAGATTGCTCGCGGTAGAACGTTCTCGAAAGAAGATGTCTGTCCCTCAAGGATCTCAGCTAATCGAGAAGCTAAAAGGGAGAGAAAATTATCAGGACTGGAAGTTCGCCATGCAAGCGTGGTTGGAATACGACGACCTGTGGGGGTGCATAATCGGAACGGAACAAGACATAGCCGATCCCAGAAAGGTAACAAAAGCGAAAACAAGAATTATCCTGTCGCTAGAGCCCGTAAATTACGTACACGTCGAAGAATGTACCACCGCGAAAGAAGTTTGGGAAAAGCTTCAAGCAGTATTCGAGGATTCGGGATTGACGCGGAAGGTGAATCTATTGCGTACTCTCGTATCTACGCAACTCGAGAGGTGCAAAGACGTTGAGGAATACGTAAATATAATCATCAAGACGGCGCACAAGTTGAACGGCATTGGTTTGAAAGTACCGGATGATTGGGTCGGCACGTTGCTTCTCGCCGGACTACCAGAGGATTACCGCCCAATGATAATGGGCCTTGAGAACTCTGGGATGGCAATAACAGCGGATTTTATTAAAACAAAACTGTTGCAGGAAGTCAAGAACGTGAAAGGTGTTAAGAATACGGGCAGCAACGCAGCACTCTACACGAAGGGAGCCAAAGGAGCCAAAGGAGCCAAAGCTAAACCAAAGAAGATACAATGTTTTCGATGCAATGGTTATGGTCACTTCGCAAGCAAATGTAAAGTAAGTCTGCCGGAACAACCCGCTAAAGGCGAGAACAGCGAAGAGAAATCGACCACCAGTCAAAGTAGCTCAACACAAGGTAAGAAGGCTTACTGGGCATTTTTAGCTTCAAAAGTTCAGAATGGCGAAACTTGGTACGTTGATTCATGCGCGTCGACTCATTTAACGGCGAAAGATACTGAATTGAATAATCAAAGAAAGAGCTCGGAAAAAATAACAATGGCGAACAACCAGCAATTAATGGCGGAGTTGATCGGCGATGTAAATCTGAAAGTTCAGACACATAGCGGAGCGCAAGACATTATAGCACGCGATGCTTTATATGTACCGAATAGTATGGTAAATCTATTGTCGGTCAGCCAAATGGTAAGAAAAGGTCTCTCAGTGCATTTCACGCCACAGGGCAACGAGATTTGCGACGAAGAAGGGAACAACCTTGGAACAATGTCATTGGACGGCGGAATCTACAAGCTTGACGTAACAGCGGAGAGGAACTTCTACGTAGCAGGGAAGCCAACTGCAGAACTCTGGCATCGCAGACTTGGCCATCTAAACTATCGGAGCGTCATGGAACTGAGCAAGAGGTCGATGACAGGAATCGGTATGGGAAAATTCGAAGAAAAGCCATGTATATCGTGCATCAAAGGAAAGATCACGAGAAAACCGTTTCCGAAGGACGGAAAACGTGTCAATGGAATGCTCGAGCTTGTACACTCCGACTTATGTGGACCCATGGAGGAGGCTTCAATCGGTGGTTCGAAATACTTTATGACATTGACTGATGATTTCTCTCGTAAAGTCTTTGTGTATTTTTTAGAAAGAAAAAGCCAAGTCAAGGATACGATCGAGGAATTTAAAATCTTCGTGGAAAAGCAAACCGGAAAAGTAATAAAATCCATCCGAACAGACAACGGCCGAGAATATGTCAATCGAGACTTGGAGAATTTTTTTCGCAAAGCTGGGATCAGACACCAACAAACCGTACCCTATAGCCCGGAACAGAACGGTTTGGCAGAAAGGATGAATCGCACTATCGTCGAAAGAGCTAAGAGCATGTTGTTCGACGCAGAACTACCCAAAAGGTATTGGGCGGAAGCAGTGGCGACGGCGGTCTACTTAATCAATAGATCACCAGCTAACGGAATCGACGGAAAAATTCCAGAAGAAGTATGGACCGGGCAAAGTCCGAATTTGCAGCACTTAAGAGTTTTCGGATGCAAGGCGATGGCACAGATACCTAAGGAGCGACGGCGAAAATGGGACCCCAAGGCAGATGAGCTGATTTTCGTAGGTTACGATGACAACGTAAAAGGATATCGTCTGATAGACCCACGTACGGAACACGTCGTAAAACGTAGAGACGTTGTATTCTTGGAGGAAGCTCGCTCAGAGAAAGCACAGGAACCCGACGAAACAAAAGGAGTAATCGATATCACGTTCAATGGAGAGAACGAAGATATAGAAGACGAAACCATAGAAATATCGGATGAGAGTGATTCGACTGTTTCAGAAGACACTGTGAGGGAAGCGTCGGAATCCGAGTACGCAACGGACTGCGGTGGAAATGGGTCAACGAGCGACGAAGATTCAGCAGATGATCAAATTGCACAAGTAGCGAATGATGCGGTAACGGAAGGACCAAGAAGATCTACACGAGTTCGAAAGCCGGTCAACATGGAAGACTATGTAACCTACCTGGCAGCTGGAAGAGATGACGACCCACAAACAGTCGAGGACGCATTGCGTGGAGAAAATTGTGATCTGTGGAAAAGGGCCATGCAGGAGGAGAGGAAATCACTGGAAGAGAACGAAACATGGACGTTAGTGAATTTACCTCCGGGTAGGAAGGCCATTGACACAAAATGGGTGTTCAAAACGAAGCGTGACTCATCAGGAAAAATCGAAAGATACAAAGCACGCCTTGTAGTGCGCGGATGTAACCAAGCAGAAGGTATAGACTATCAGGAAACCTATTCACCAGTTATAAGGCACAATTCCGTAAAGTTCTTATGCGCTCTGGCAGTAAAGTATGGGTTGAAGATGCACCAGATGGACGTCACCTCGGCCTACCTACATGGAGATCTAGAAGAGGAAATCTATGTAAAACCTCCAAAAGAATTTCTGTATGAAGACGGAAAAGTGTTACGTCTGTGGAAATCCATGTACGGCCTAAAGCAAAGCGGAAGGGCCTGGAACAAAAAATTAGTCGACGCACTCAAAGCAATGGGATTAAAACAATCTCTGGTGGATCCCTGTGTGTATTATCTTAAGATTAAAAACTTTATATTGATTTTAGGTTTCTATGTCGATGACATGTTCATTCTCGCTAATGATGATGCAACAATGAACAAGATCAAAGCCAAGCTGTCACAAAATTTTCGGATGACGGACCTGGGCGAAGCGCGTCACTTCCTGGGCATACGAATCTCAAGGAACGAGACAACTGGGGAACTGTGCCTTGATCAAGAAACATATCTCCGCGGTGTACTAGAGAGATACGGGATGGCCGACTGCAAACCAGTATCAACACCATGCGATCCAAACCAAAAACTCACCAAGGGACTGATGCCAATGGACAAAGCAGAAGCTGAGGAGATGAAAAGCGTTCCGTATAGAGAGGCAATAGGTAGCCTACTCTACGCGAGTCAAGGAACCAGACCAGACATCGCCTACGCCGTGAACCTCGTTAGTCGGTTCTGTCAGGAGCCAAGGAGGATTCATTGGATCGCCTTGAAGAGGATCTTGCGATACCTAAAAGGAACGCTCACAGTAAAACTAGTTTACAGCAAAGACGGAAATCGAAAAATTGAGGGCTACAGCGACTCGGACTGGGCGAACGATGAGAGTGACAGACACTCTGTCACAGGAAACATATTCAAATTCCAAGGAGGGCCTATATCGTGGCAAAGTAAGAAGCAGAGGACAGCAGCGCTATCTACGACAGAGGCGGAGTATATGGCCTTGTCAGCAACCAGTCAAGAAGCTTTGTGGTTACGAGAATTAGCCATGGAGCTGGACAGTGACGCTGTATCATCAGGAATAACCATTTACTGCGACAACAAAGGGGCTGTGGATCTTGCTAAAAATGCTGGGTATCGACCTAGAACAAAACACATCGATACCAGGCACCACTTCATACGGGAATGCATCGAGAAAGGAAGCATAAAGGTAAAATATATTCCAACGGAGGAAATGACAGCGGACTCCCTAACCAAAGGACTCTTCGGGCCAAAGCAGCTTGAAAGCAGAAAGCAGATGGGACTGAAAAACTGATAGCGTCAAAATTGGTCGAAGAGAAGAAGTTGGATTCTCTCAACTTC
>NW_020215470.1:0-5166 GCF_003070985.1 Temnothorax curvispinosus | reverse complement strand
CCGGAATAATCGAATAAAACCATAACAAGATAAATTTATATTTATATTGAGAAGTGGTAAAATCTCTTCTGTCAGGAAGAGAATGTAAAGAATTATTAACGGAGGTATTCTGATTTAAAAGATCTTTAAAATATATATTTTTCAGGAACTTTTTATAGGGAAACGAAGAAAGTGAATAACGTTAAACTTTGCATGTTCTCTCTTCACCTTATTTTAAAAATTTATTTTTATTTTTTAAGTAACAAAAATGCTCTTCTTTTCTGTTATATCCTGGTCACCATAAATGACAGACGGTGTAAATAATTCTAGCTGTTCTAGGTATCTGAAACGCAAAAAGCTAAAATTTTCTTATTCAGAAGAAGTATATGTGACTATAGTCTGAACTAGAACTAAACCAATATTTCCATTCTAGGTTCTAGGCGGTTTTTTTATCAAAAATATTATTAATCAATATTAAATAAACCATTTACGATCTGAGCTTAGATTTTATAGTAGCCTAATAATATTTTTTATATACTATATTTACATATTTTTCCAACTTTAATCAACTATAATACGCGCCGATTAACTTGTCAGACTTACAACACAGCTCCTATTGGATTAATAAAATCCCCTCACACCCCTCTAATTAAATCGATTTAAATAATAGTAAAGAATTTACTACTCCAACAGGAGCTGTGTTGTAAGTCTGACAAGTTAGTCAGCGCGCAATTTATTAAGATTGGAAAAAATATACGTGTAATTATACATAAAAAATATTATTAGGCTATTGAGATCCAAGCTCGAATCGTACACGGCTTATTTAATATTGATTGATTGTATAACGGTCACATAAAACGGTCTTATTTCTCTTATATTATTAAAAATCAGAATAATAAATTTATTTCGCCAGTGAATAGAATAACAGTTAAAGCAGCTTAAATCGACAGTGACTGGCAATATATAACGTCTTTACCGATATGAACATTGAAAAAACCGTAAGCCAACTCGCTTTGTCGGATTCACACAGCACTTTTTCGGATTAATCATCGAGACATTATTAATTTTGACCAACGCTTTTGGTCAGAAGATGTAATTTCTAAATTAATAGTTTTAAATTTTATTAAAAATATTATTAAAAATATTATAACTTTTTTCAAAATTTTGTTAATAGAATGAGAATGTGAGCAATACCTTAACGAATTAATAATGCAAGGACATACAGACGTTATTACAACCATTCGAGAAAACTGTTCAACATTTTATGTGTTGCTGCAGAAGAAATTCGTAATGTCGGCGGACAAATTATACGCTAGTGGCTAGTGCTACTAGAAAAGATCGTAGTATTTTAAGGATACTGTAGATGCTGTAGATGATATTGCTTGTCCCTCGCTAGCAGTTTGAAAATGTTTGATTCTTAAAAACATTTGATTATTAAATTTTGATTATTAAAATCTTACATTCAAAATAACGCTTATAGCAGATAAACAAAAATCTTGTCTGTATTTGACATCACACTTGTGAAAATTAAGCGTGTTAAAAAATCTGCAAAAGAAATGTAAACGTGCAAAGAAGCTATGGTCAATGACATCACACATACACACACAGAAGAAAATGTAAATAATTGATTTCTTTATTATTACAATAATTTGAATATTGAAATTATTTTGTACCATATGCTTTCTCACACTTATATGTATGTAATTAATAATAAAATATGTTAATGACAAATAATAAATTACAAGAGCGTATTCTGGTTTGAAAGATCTTAAGGACGTTCTCCGAAAAATCGAATTTTTTATAGGGGAACGAAGAAAGCGTATAACGTTAAACTTTGCATGTTCTTTTAATCTTATTTTAGAAATCTATTTTTATTTTTCAAGTAAGAAAAATATTCTTTTTTGTTACTTTTATATTATAACTTGATCACTAAAAGACGTAAGTATGAGAGACGAAGTAAATGATTCTAGCTGTTCTAGGTATCAGAAACGTAAAAACCAAAAATTTTCTTATTCAGAATAAGTGATATGGGCTATCGTCTGAACTAGAATACTAGAATAAACATTTTTTTTAAATAAAATACTAATAAAATTTTGAAAAAAGTTATAATATTTTAAATAAAAAAGCCGCTCAGAATGGAAATATTGATTTAGTTCTAGTTCAGACGATAGCTACACTTTTGCAGAATAAGAAAATTTTAGCTTTTTGCGTTTCAGATACCTAAAACAGCTAGAATTATTTACATCGTCTGTCATTTATAGTGACCAGAATATAACAGAAAAAAGAGCATTTTTGTTACTTAAAAAATAAAAATAAATTTTTAAAATAAAGTGAAGAGAAAACATGCAAAGTTTAACGTTATTCACTTTCTTCGTTTCTCTATAAAACATTCCTGAAAAATATATATTTTAATGATCTTTTAAATTAAAATATCTCCGTTAATAATTCTTTATATACATTCTCTTCCTAACGTGTGTGTGAAGCTATCGTCTCATTTTGCAGAAACTCACAAATTATTGAGAATTCTGGCTTCTTTCAAAAAATGCGTCAGTACAAACTGAGACGCTATGTTCACGCAGCGTTTCATTTTGTCCTACACAAGTTCCACCACTGTATCTCATCAGATTTTGCAAGATCTATAACAGTTCTATAAAGAGTTTATCTCATCAGATTTTGCAAGATCTATAGTTCTATAACAGTTCTATAAAGAGTTCTGCCATATAAAAGCAAAAAAATTAATTATAAGGTACTAAAAAAAAATTACAATGCAACGAGTATACCAGTTGAGACGCCAGTTGAAATCTCGGAGTTCCGGTTTATGTAAAATATTTTTCGAGTAGTTTTGAGCATATTGAAACATTTTCTAAAGAGTTCCAAGCGTTAGAATCTTTGTGTTATATTTAAAAAAATTAATATTAACCGAAAAGTAATCATGACAGAAGAAGATGAGACGCTGTGCGAAATCTCGGAGTTTTGGCTTATATAAAATATTTTTCGTATAGTTCTGAGCATACTAAAGCATTTTCTAAAGAGTTCCCGCCACTAGCTACGTTGTATATATATGTTTATTAACTTTAGCAAACACTAGCTACGTTGTATAATTTTTAAATAAATTAATACCGCTCGAAAATCAGGAATTTATCGAAAATAAGGTGAGACGCTGGCCGTATTTCGACAGTTCTGTGAGTTCTGCTATAATTCTCGTGTAGTTCTGAACGTGTTCTAACGTTGTCCCATTTTATTCTGGCAATAAGCATTATTTATTTATTTTTTAAATAATTCTTATCGCTCGAGAAAGACCCTATTCTCGATAAATTCCTGACTTTTGTGCGTTATTAATTTATTTAAAAATTATACAACATTGTTAATGCCCGGAACTCTTTAGAAATTGTTTTAGTATGCTTAGAACTGCATGTGCGAAAAATATTTTATATAAGCCAGAATTCCGAGATTTTCTACAGCGTCTCACCCACATACCCGTAAATGCGTCTTTCTTGGGCGATACCAATTATTTAAAATATGAATAAATAATGCTTATCGTCAGAACTCTTTAGAAATAAACGTTAGAACACGTTCAGAACTATACGAGAATTATAATAGAATTCACTGTTACCCATGTGTATTGTTTATTTAAGAAAGTGTTTTTATTTTTATCCAATTATCCTTCTGTTGTTGCTCGTAATTTGGCCGCTTGAACATGCATAGGTAAAATAAATTTAATAAGAGTGCAAGAAACATTATAAACTACCATTTTTTTCTCAATATAGTTAATAATATAATTATTGGTATGCGTTTAAATATTAAATTTAAAATTTATTATGCAAAGTAAAGGTTTTTAATGTAAGACTTTTTTAGATAGAAAAGCATAGAACGGTGATTTCTATACATTACATTTACGAATTTTAGTTTTTATGTTTATAAATATTTATTTAATTAATTATATTTGCAATCTTTATATATTGATAAATTTTAAATATATATACATATATATATATATATATTTTTTTTTTTTTATTTATTTGGTTATAAATATAAAAGTTAAAATTTGTAAATATACAAGTAAATGTGTAACGTATAGCAGGTATAGCGTATCGTCGATTTGTCAACTCGAGACTCGGCGCTCGGCGACACGAGACGTGATACCCGAAATGCGTGACATCGTGGTATAGCCGGCCCGTGCAAAGCGGCAACGTCACAGCTCAAGAGAGACAGCAGATCGTATGTCTGCCCTTCTCTCCCCGCTCGAAGCTTGCCGAGGGCCTAGCGTACACGGACAGAGGAAAGGCTTGCGCGACCAGCGTATCCCCTCTATCTGAGTAGTTCGGACACGAACCATAGCATGGATACGAACCCATGTATCGTTACCCGAGTCCTCTCTGATCGTTACCGAGCGTAACGCCGTAGTTGACGTCCACTTTCTCAGAGGGCAGATTAGGACAGACGTCCCCCCAGCAAACGCAAAAGGATTAAAAGATATTAAAATTTTTTAATACCTTTAAATCCCTTTTTTGGCGGAATTAGATGAAATTAGATGGAATTTGAAATGAGATGGTCCAATCCCATGGAATCCAAAAAAGAAAAATTTCAATTCCATCCAATTTTATGGAATGGTAAAGGTTATAGAATTGCATGGCATTAGATGGTTTAGGAAACGTCTCGCGCCTCCGTTGGGCGACCAAGCGCCGTTGTTCGTCGGTCAGCTTTTGTGTATGCCTAAAGGGCATTACACGCACTACTGCCGACGGGCAATTTGCCCGAAAATGAGATTTGTAAGATCTGTCAGGCACCGTAGGGGGTCCCTTTACATAGCGGTCGAGACGAAACTTTGAACTCGAGAAGATGCCCCGGCGATGCGACGCCTAGCGGCGTCGACGCGAACTGCCGGTAATGCAGATACCGCGCGGGCGTGTACTATTGGTGGCGCGTACCGCCACAGAGTTCAACACGGACACTTTTCAATCCCTATCCTGGCATTTAATGGTATTCATTTTATTGTCAGAATAGACGGAATTTAATGGAATTCAATACGGAAATTTTTAATTCCTAGTTTTGCATTCAATGGTATTCATTTCGTTAACGGAATCAATGGTATTCAATGGAATTCATTACGAAACTTTCCAATCCCTAACCTGGCATTCAGTGGTATTCATTTCGTTAACGGAATCAATGGTATTCAATGGAATTCAT
>NW_020215469.1:0-5484 GCF_003070985.1 Temnothorax curvispinosus | reverse complement strand
TCACAGTTTTTCAATGTTCACATCGAAAAGACGTTATATATTGCCAGCCATGGTTGATTTAAATTACTTTAATTGTTATTCTATATACTGGCGAAGAAAATTCATTATTCTGTTTATTATACACCGTTGACTGAAGAAACGGTGCTCCATCTTATAGTTGTTATTGCGATAAATATTACCACAGCCCCAGTGGTCGAATTGGCACCACACCCGCACGGTATACGAGAGGTTCCAGGTTCAAACCCTGGCTGGGATAATATTTTTCGCAATAAAAATAAAACTATTTAATTTAGAAATTACATCAACAGACCAAAACCCATGGTCAAAATTAATAATGTCTCGATGATTGATCTGAAAAAATGCTGTGTGAATCCGACAAAGCAGGTTGGCTCACAGTTTTTCATTGTTCACATCGAAAAGACGTTATATATTGCCAGTCATGGTCGATTTAAATTACTTTAATTGTAATTTTATTTACATTTTATTACAGTATTTTTATCGTATCAATATTTCCAGTTATTATTAGTATTGTTAAAACAATTATAGTTTTTTATTATAATTAATTCAGTCTTTTAATTATTGTCTAGAAGGAGAGATAATATAAAGCGCAATAAAGTAACGTGATATGGGAAAATAAAATCTGTGATAAAATATGAGTTGTGCTGATTGTGAAAGATAAAACTTAATTCAGAAATACATTGTATGGCATAAAATTGTAATAAACATTATCCTGCCATTAATATAACAAAAATAATGCTTGTTTTATTCAACAATTTACACATTTGAATCGTCCCCACAATAGTCTACATTCTACATAATCATCTACATGTAATTGATATGCCTGTAGCATGGCTATTCGCAAAATTGCAATGCGGAATTATTGTAACATTCGCAGAAATATATATATATTATATATATATATGCCGTTCCAGATTGCACAGCAGTATACTGATACTACGCGGCCGTAATATCTACAATCCATTGCGCGCAAATCTGCTAAGATAATTAACGCATCTGTGATGCGCGCGGAACGAGCGCGATAATGCCCGGGAGTGTACAGGACTCGAGTGATATTTATATACGTGTGATAACGAGCGCAAGAAGTGCACCGATATTTATTCGCACGCGATAATAGTAGCCGCCGCGCGTATCTGCGATATACGGCCGGATACTTGACCGCTCGCACCGCCACGTATGTATTGTACATATCCCCGCGGCGTTCGTTGTGATTATTTGTTTGTATTGGCGTTATAGACAGGCGCGCGGAAGTGTGTCAACAATCACGTACGTTAATTGGTAACGGATCTTCCATTTTGTTTCGACAATCTTCAACCTCGGCAACAAACTTTGCTCCATTTTTACGGTAACGGGACGAACGCCAGGTCGCGAAGCTCCGAGGCCTCATGAATCATTCATTCCGGATTAATTCGACGCGCAGTGGTCTGTCTATGCTTCACCAATGTGAGTCGTCCGTTCGTCCGTGCGTTTTCCTTATTGAGAGGATAACTCGCCCACTGTTCTTCCCCGGGATTTGTGTTATTAAATCCTCCTACCCTGGCAGCCGTAATAAGCGACGTTTTAAAATTCCCGGCGCTCGAAAGTTACGCGTGCGGAGCAACGGCGGCGGCTGCAGTGGCGACGAGAAATTAAAATTCTCCCCCGTTTTACAGCGAGAATTTCAAGGCGTCATTTCTCACTTTATGCAAATTTCTTGCGGTGATATTATATCCCGTGACAATTCCGCGTCAGGGTCTTGCAAAAAAAATGGAAAACAGTTCTAAGCCTAACACACGACAGTTCTTGGCATCGTTAATTGTTCTGTAATAATTTATGTTGTTTTTTATTTATAGTGATATCAAATCGTATATTAAATTGAGAAAAAATTTATTATAAGACTATATTAATAATACAAAAATGTTTCGTATACTCATCAACATTAAAATAAGTTAATACCGTTAATTACATAAATTACTAATTTATGTAATATTTGCCCATTTAAAGAAACGTCAGAACCTTTACGAGTAAGCGAGTGCGATGAACCCTGGAGACTTCAAATGCGATTTTTAAATACATTAAAATAATTTAGCGATCGAGTGGTTGTGGAAATCACATAGTGCAATGTTTATTAAAGCAGAAAGCATTTCAGTTGTAATAACCAACCAGCTTCTGTAATATATAGTTCATTGTTAATTGTCACTTCGCACATGTATGCACCATTTTATCGAATTTATTAATCGTGCGGAATTTTGGACTCTCTAAAATCTTTTCCATCATATATCGTTCCATATATTCATTTACCACCGTGTGCTTTTATGCTTATACGTGTCACAGTTCATAACGAATTTAAAAAATATATAAAAACATAAAAATTAGAAATCATAAAATATCTCATTTTTCATTGAGGATCGGCATATCTTAATCATAAAATTAAAAAATTATGCAAAATAAATTTTGGCAATTATGTATTTAATTAATTTTTATTTTAACAACCTAATTCGTCGAAACTGCTTATTATATGAGAAATTATTATTTTAAAAATAAATATATGTGCTTAAATATATAATGCTTATAAATATCAGTGTAAAATGCATTCTATGTATCATATAATATTCAACATGCAAATTCTACATATGTTTATTATAATTAACAAACATACACAAAAGTAATGTATTACAATAAATATTTTCCATATGTTTATTATAACACATATTTGCGGATAATATTGCGTTTATTATGTTACAAATATAAGTGAATGACATATTTTAAATATAATTGTTATAAACATATTTGATTGAACATACATGTATTTTAAATTATATTATTTTTCTCTTTTATTATTAAACTCATATATATTCTTAATGATATTCTTCAATCTCTCAGTTGGGGAATACCATACATATTTTATAATTAATGCATGTTTATACTGAATATGCATTATCAAGTAGAACATACCGCTTGGTAATAATATATCACACGTGTTAATTAACCAATTCTATTTAGGAAGTGTACAATGAAGAGAAATACTCGTAATGTTATACATGAATTAAGAAAATGTATATTATATATTTGATTTATATTAAAGAAACATAATCCAGCGTACAAAAGAAAAAAACATAATTTGTAAACGTATAACATAATGTGTATTTTATACATTAACTTTTGATGATATCATGAGTATGATCGTACGTTTAAATTTTAAATATGTAATATTTATAATATTAATATCTAAGATATTAAGTTAGGAAGGATTAAGTTATTACTGCAAGTAATCAGAAAATTTTATTTCATCATTTATTTGTAACAATCGAAAAATGTAATATAACAAAAATAATCATATAACTTTGGAACAGCACGTCTATTCATATAAAATATAAGAAGTGAACTAAATTAAGCAATTCTGTAATTTTTATATACTGCTAATATTCTTTTTTCTTATTATTATCATTTAGCGCATTTAAATGAATCCTTTGAGTATTGTCACAATATAGCTGATTATATCTTTTCTGCTTGAACCAATTAATAGTGTAATATCCATGTTTCGTCATTTAACAAATTTGTGTAATTCTCTTACGCAATTTACACAAGAGTGGTTAATGTACAGATTACATAGCCACACATTTAGTTTAATAATAAACTGAATCTATGATAATTAGAATATACTAATACTTACTGCACTCATTCTTCATTAAAATCGTATTATTTGACAGGATATACAAGTTTCAGTTAAAAAATTAATTAGGTATTTCTTGTAAAGAAAAATTCAAAATTGCGTTAACTTTTTTTATCAAAATGTTTTTATAAGGACAACATTCATGTGTGTCAGAGCAACGCGTTATTTGTCTTCAGGCAGATTGCGGTCGTGATTGAAACAATAGGAGTCATTTACCGAAAAATTCCTCTCGCCGCGTTTCATCGCGTTTCAACGCGCTCTGTTCGCCTGGGTTCCGCATAATTCACGAAAATTCACCGACGCGCGTCGACGCGGCGAGTCGCCATCGCACTCGTCGTAATTGTATCCGCAGATAGATATTACCTAGAAATACAATACAACGTGTACCGTGATATTCCGGCATGCCGATTTCCGGTGGGACACGTGCCGTATATATACAGCAACGTACGTCACCGGTGTCCGCCGCAGCCGTGCTTCGTGCCGAACTTGGATTATGCCAACTTTTATGACCGCAATCAGCATAGCTGTTGAGATGAAACAAGGTGTATGTGATTACATATGTGAAACAAACTTATTTAAGGTATAAAAACGCATCGCGCCATTGCATCGAATGAGTTTTGTCACGCCGCGTTATATTATTGAACGGACGTACACACGCCAGCACTAGATTGGATTTAGTCAATTAACAAGGATCTCGCAGTTGAGAAATCAAGGGCCTTCTTCTTACATTATTAAATCAACAAATTCAAATCATTCCTTTTTATTCTTTTTCTCTTATTATAATAAGCTACATTTTGATTAATGGTTTTCTTCTGAATAAGATACCTGTCGAATCTTAAAGGGGTAAATGTCTTTGTCGCATGCAAGAAATGGCTTAATAAGTTCAGGAATTTTTTTCTGAGTAAATAACATAGTAATTAAGGAGTTTTTTTTATTTTATTTGTTATATATTTGAGTGTATCTACTTTTAAAAAAGTGTAAGAGTTTTTATTGCTGATGCTTTTCCATGATGGCGATTGATCCTCTCACTGCGTTTATTTCGTGAGCATCTGTCATCGCATATTTTGACAGTTTTATGTATCAAGGAATTAATAGTGTAATGTAATAGTAATAGTATAATATTAAAGCTAAACAGCGCGTCTGTGTAATAATAAAAATGCAAAAAAAATTGAGTGGTAATGTCACACAGTGTTTTCAAGCGGTCACCCATCCAAGTACTAACCGTGCTCAACGTTGCTTGACTTCAGTGATCGGACGATAACTGGTACTTTACAACGTGATTATAAATGTTACCCTGATATGTGAGTTATTCATAATCAGTTTTATATTATGATTCTGCTCCAAATTCACTTTTTTTATATAGTAATAAATGTCATAAGAATCGTTAACTGATTAATCAATGCGTACGATCAAAAAGCCATTCAATACTTTTTTTTTTCATTATCCGCTCTTAAAGAAGGCATGTAAAAGATTGAATTGTTTCTGCTTTTCCGCAATGCTGACTGGTTCTCTTACTGCGCTTACTTCGTGAGTATCTGTCATCACACATTTTGACAGTTTTGTGTATCAAGGGGTTGATAGTGTAATGTATAGTAGTAATATTATAATTTCAAAACTAAATAGCGCGCGCATAGCACGCGTCTGTGGTGTCTAGTGTCTATAAAAAAATTATATAAGTTTTATAAAAAATTATATCTTTTATAATGTAAAGTTACAGTTTAAATTTAGTTTTTTATTTTGGTTCTACTCTCTTGAGAGATGTGTAGGATGGCTCCGTCAACGTAACACGAGTATTAATGTAATATTAGACCTCG
>NW_020215468.1:0-1087 GCF_003070985.1 Temnothorax curvispinosus | reverse complement strand
GCTGAGCCGCGGAAGTCGTCCCAAGGGACGCACGAACAACGATCCACCGAACCGCGACGCGATTCCGTCGACGGGCGCAAAAATCGCGGGGTCATAACAATGACCCCCGCGCCGAAGGGCACAGAGGTCACAGCGGGTGGCCGACTCGACAAACACGTTTCAAGGGTGACCCGAAGGACAACCGATCGACTCGCGACGCGATATTGATGACGGAAGCGAGGCCAGCGGGGACAAGCGATGACCCTCGGATATCGGAAACCGGGGGAGCCCGGGAAAATCTGGCAAGTGGAAAGCCATTAGAGGAGGCGCCGAAATCGATCCGGAGGGTCAGCGAGACCACTCAATTCTGAAATACCCGAACCCGGGAACCGGGGGAGCGGGGTCCAGCGGGACCCATGCCGATGCGTGCGATTAATTATAAGACATAGATTGAGAACCGCAGGCGCGATTAGTTATAAAGCGCAAGTTGAGAACCGCAGCCGTAACCGGCGACGAAAACAGGCAAAAACTATCAAAAGAAAAGTGAAAACGGGTAACACCTGGCACGGAAAAGTACCAGGATGTGAATAACAACCCGATGGTAGGGATAGATATCCCGAGGTGGGATAGCCGAGAGCGCTCGGCAACTCGAGGCAGTCGCTCGGATACCGCGATCGGGATAACACGCTTTTAAGATTCGCTCATATTCGGACTTAGTGCGTAGTTTAGCACCGTGGAATATCACAAGGAAGCACGCCCGCGTACTAGCGCGTTAAATATAGCATTGTAACACCGTTCGACGAAATGTGTCAACGTGAATTTGTAAACCACAACGACGATCTGAAATAAATCAGTCGTTTGTTAATATACGCAGTGTCAAGTTGATTTCGAATTACTTACCTGCTACTTACCTTGTCCTACGGCATCGATCCAGCGAAGTCCAGCGGCGTTCCAGTATGCAATTCTGCGAGGATCTGGGGCAGTCAGCGACCGTTGAGATCCATCCGGGGCGAGAGGATTTGCTCGGGTGAAATACCTGAAACAGAAATCGACCGATTAATTAAACGTATCCGTTATCTACTTACCTGGTACTCCGAGGGTGGTCCCA
>NW_020215467.1:3151-5619 GCF_003070985.1 Temnothorax curvispinosus | reverse complement strand
ATAAGTATTTTTTTCATGTAGATTTAGAAAAGTTGAGCGAATATCTTATTACATTTTATGACCATATATTGCGTTTCAGCATTTAACAAATCTTTCCTTGTAAGTATAATTAAAAATTTCAAATTTTTATTGAATTTTTACGTCCATCAGATCTTTATCGCTTTCGTCTTTAAATGCAGCATTATTTTTTCGCATTTAAAATTTGTTATTATTTTTTAAATCTTATGTTATTCATATTTCTTATATTTTTATATAATGCTAATGTATGCTATTATACTGTACAATCTTACACGGTCTTTGTATATCTATAATAGCCATTCGAAAAGGATTTGTTCTAAAAAACGATAAATACCGCCCATCCAATTAGGTAATTGTAAAAAGAAATGCCTGTTAACTATACGATCGGTGTACGAGTTAAAATAAAAAAAAAAAGCAAGTGCAAGATCAGTCTCGGATACACGTGATGATAATAATTTTTGTAAAGATCCGCTGTTAAGGAGATTGCGCGTCAATGATGGCTGTTGCGCCGAGCAAGGGCGTGTCCGTGAGGTAACGCGGAGCCTCCGGTTCCACACGATTAGTAGTCGATCACCTTAGACTAATCTTTCGGTATAGCCGAAGTGCATCGCACACCACTTTCACCACGTTTTCCTCTTTCCGATCTTTCCTTTCCGCGTCGCGTCGCAGCACCTGCGAGACGCGCTCGCTTTTGCGCGCGGCGCGTCGAAACTGACGCGAGAGTGAAACCGGATTTATACGAGAGAAGAGCTATCAGTTCCCGTATTCTATTTCGTATATCTATGGAATATCGCGTGTGCTCGAGCTGTACTCTCGGATATCGCTTAATGCTCCGATTACTCTTTTACAGCAACTTCTGTCAAGGATTCGACGGAAGATTCTTAATCGTGCAAGCTTACCTTCCTCTTATTATCTTTTACAAGATAATGAGAATTTTATTGCAGTTTTTTTTTACTGCAACGTCTCTCGTATCAGAGCAAGCCTACATACTTACCAGTATGTCTTTCTGTACGACAGGATTGACAAATATCTAATATTACGTTCCTCTAATTCGTATCGATTTGGGTATCTTGATTAAGTTCAAAGGTCGACAAAGCGACGTGGGAAAAAAGTACTGCATCATTGCGTTCGTCGACTGACCGATCACGCAAATTCATAGCAAACAATAGAAGAGACCTTCTCCAGGCTTTCTATCCTTCGCGTTTAGTCGAAGGCGCTATTTACGGATCAATTATACCGCAAATTTCTTCTTCGGCTCACGCTCTGAATTGGACGAGTTCTTGCGAGTCGGCCATCGATAATAAACTTTATCTTCGAACTCGGATCTTTCTCATTTAATTGCGACATTTGCACACGGACACATACACGAAAGCAACATTTAAAAGCGATTAAAGGCAACGTTCGAGGCAGCCTCGCACAATCGGCGCCTCTAATTAAATGCCGCGACGAAAAAAAAATTTGATCGATTCGCAATTAAGACGAAATCAATGAGCGGTGCGCATCGTTAAACTTTTTACAGCCGTCTCCAATTTTTCAAGAGCTTAAATTGAGATTAGCGTACCTTCCTTTTTCTTAAGTGCCTTTAATTAGCCATTAAGTAAAATTACTTTTATCAAATGTCCACGCGAGATGACTTTGGAAAAAATCAGATCCGTGTAATTGCAGCAATTCCGGGCAATGTCTGCATTTCCACAAGGGGATCGGCTCGAGGGACTTCTCCGGGATGAGATTCTTGACAAGAATGGCCTTACAAATTTACATGCAAATAAATTTAACGGCGCGTCGCGCAAAAATAAACTGATAAGAATAACGGAGGAAATACGAAGACGATAATAAAGTCGGGATGGCGAGTTTGCGGAGGTGGCATGGCGTGTCGCGTGTTGCTGATGTATCACTGTAATTGGCGGTGTACATAATCCCATCCCGGCGGTGTGTCCGAATTAGGAAAACAATTAACGCTGCGGGCGACGAGCGAGCGAGGAGCGAGCGAGAAAGGAGGAAGGACGACGAAAGAAAGAGAAGGAGAGGACAGCACGTCGATGATGTTCCGGCGCTGTTGCCCGCTGGGATCGCATCAATCTCGTGCGTTCCGGACCATTCAAATGATACTATCTCGCGCGACTCGCAGCAATAAACAATGACATGTTCGCGAAGGCAACGGCCGTCGCGCGTCCACTGCCTTGCCCTTCGTCCTTTCGATCTCTACTCTCTTGCTCTCCGCCCCGTCGGTCGCCCCACGGGATTTCTTTCAGATTAACGCGGCAAGCGCGTGATTTATCCCTTTACATTTTTCTTTATCCGGATAAGCACGCTCCTCTTTCTCGCCCCCTTATCTCTCGCGAAGACGAAGGCGTCACGAAGATGACTTCACAAGAAGGACCACAATCGGTAAAGTGAACAATAATTCTCAAACCATATGCTAAGACAATTTTAGAAATCAATTTTTACTT
>NW_020215467.1:0-3051 GCF_003070985.1 Temnothorax curvispinosus | reverse complement strand
ACATCCGGAGGCACGTCTATAGCGCACAGAAAGACGCTCGCCTGTCGACTTTCTCGCCGAAAGACGAGCAAGTAAAATGTAGGTTGTCGTAAAACACGCGGCGAGGGTGCCGCGATGAGAGGAGCCATGCAGACATTGCAGACGTGCCGCCGCTCGTCCTCCTCTTCCTCCTCCTCAGCCTCTTCGCGGTATAGAAACGGCCTACAGTAAGGTCAGTCGTAGAGACGCGCGGTGGATGATTTCACCTCTCGGCCGTATTTATTATCCTAATCTCGGTACGGTGTGCGCGCGCGCCTGTGTGGCCTACATTCACCGCAAATTGCCCGACCGACCGACCGACCAACCGCCCCCGTTTTTCTTCGCATACAGATCGAGCGATCGCGTGCAATCGGCAGTCTCACCTCGCACCGTAACACCGCGGCCGTTTCCTCTTTTTCCTCCCTCTTCCGCTTGACGCGCCGAATACGATACGAGACCGCGGTCGGCGGTCTAATAACAATAATAATGACTGCAACGCGCGCGGCGCGGCGCGGCGGCGCGTGATGGCATGCACCGGTCGGATTACTTCCAAGAGGAATGCGAAGCTGTCTAAAAACCATGTCCCGCGGTGGACGGGCAGTTTGTTTAACCTTCGATCTCGTCGTGCTCCAATCCTCGAGAATCTTCGTGTTCTTGCGCATTACCCTTGCAATAAAATGTCTGGTGACGCGCAGGAAATCTCCAAACCTCGTCATGCATGCGAGTTGCATTGAGGTAACAGATACGTTCAAAATTTTTTTCGGATTTGCGAAATTAGCGGACTTTACTTCCAGGGATCAATTATACATGGAACAGGGATAGCCGAAATTCTGCAAGATTATATTTCTGAGTAAATTTTAAATACAGAGATGACTTCAGTGACTTCACCGATTATTTTGAAAGTTAATATATTTTATGTATTTCGAGTAGAAACAGAAGAGTAGAATCTGCGCTCTTGTCCGCTTTTTCATATACTCGTATTCGAAAACAAAGATTCATTGCTTTATTGTATTTCATGTTTTTTTTTTTAGAATTTGTGAAGCAATGAGTCTTTGATTTAAAATTTACATTTATCACGCATTATCACATGTTTTATTAATATTTAGATAGAAACAAAGAATCATTACTTTATAATCCCTATAGTACATAATATACTATGCTTTATTAATGTTTATGCAAAAAATAAAGGATCATTGCTCTATAAATCATATAGAGAATAATTTCTCTGCCACATAAAGAACGAAGTGATGCGAAGAATTTATGAATTTATAGACGACAATCGGAATTACCACTAGCAAAGTGATGGTCGACCGTAATTAACGGCCCGTAATTAACGCTCCGAGCTGCGGTACTAACCGACTAATGACACGATTTTCACCCACGCACTCATGCCGTGGTATCGCGATATCGCGGGCGTAATTACTTACGTCCGCGCGCCCGACATTAGCGCGCAATGTTCCATTGTTGTCACCGCGGCGAGCTGCTCGAGAAATGATCGCCTACCGCAATCTAGCAAACGCCTTCTCGCGTTTTTCGTCGGTGATCGCCATCCTCGCGGAATTCACCGCCGGTCTACCGCGATTATTTCCGGTACACCGTGAAAGATCACCGTGCAGTACACTCCTCTGTCTTTGCTCGCTTACATGTCATATCTCGTTGAATTTACTGTTATGTGTAACGTTACATTAAATGAGTCACCATCGTCTGCTGAATGGCGCTAATCAAGAATTGAATCTTGGTTCCGTGCAGGGTCTAATGTATGTTCTGCAAGATCTAACCATTGAATCTAATTCAAAGTATTCGTTATGGTCTGAAATAAACAGTTTAGCAGCTAAAGGAATAATATACAAAATATACAACATAATTGAGCGGAATATTACATAAAGAAATTGAGAGAAATTATTAAAGTCCTGCATGTAAAGGAGAAAATTGTAAATGTTGTAAGAGTTAATAATAAAAAATAAAAATGTCAATATTTAATAGCGTTTATAAGAAAGCACAATATCGGTAGGCAATTGTATAATAAGATATCAATATTTTAGATTTATGCAAATAAATTTCTAAGTGAAAATTAAAATTTATAATGCAGTTAGTCTATATTTATTGGATATTGAGACACATACATATATGTAAGACGTATATATGTGTTCATAAATAAATAACATGAAACACATAAATATCACACTGCTATAAAAGCGTCTGATGTCAAAGTGCAATGGCGCGTATGATCGCGAGAGGGTTAAATAACAACGAGATCACAGGTCACGGACGGATATCACGGCGCGATCGCGTCCCGCTTCTTTTACTTTCGTCAGGCACGAGCGAACGGCTCGAAAACCGCGAGCGAAGGTCACTGAGCTATTAAAACCAGTTCCCTCTTGGCAGAGCGGCGCGGGCGGCGTGGCAATTATTGCGCCGCGTGGCGCGGGGTTGCCCCGGTCGGCGCGCATCGCGTCAACCCTTCTCGCGCGAATTTTACAGCCCGCGGGACGAAATGGAAGTGCCACTTGCTCGTTTGAGCCACCAATTAACCACCGCCGCCGACGACGACGTAACGCCACAGCGGTTAGACAAGCGCCGCTGTTGCCCCGACAACGTATACGTTGCCGAGATATACATATATAATATATGTCGTCGGCATATTTCCAAGTAGGATTCGGAGAAGCGACTTTGGCCTGGCCCGGGGTCTTACGGTCATTCGCGCGAAATTAAACTGCCTGCACCCTCAAAGCCACCGAAGAAAGCCCCCGCGCTGCGCGATCTTAGACCTCGTTTGCGTCTCACTTCTTTTTTTCTTGCTGCACGCAACAAAAATCCTCCGATTCGACTCCTCGTGCCCGAGGATACATCGGCGGGCGTAAATTTTTTCGTTTTGCAAAAGGTCACCGTAGATCAGTTCTTGTATTTGTCTTCATGAGATCTTGCTCTCACGTTAGAGATTTCTCGAGACGCGAAGCTACATTTTCAGTGAGGGTCATTTAAAAATATTTTAAAAAACCGGGAAACATTTACAATTTTTATTCTGTTTTTTTT
>NW_020215466.1:0-2038 GCF_003070985.1 Temnothorax curvispinosus | reverse complement strand
AAATATCATGATAAACACAATTTTTCTTATTTAATAACAAGTTCTTTTGGCATTAAATATTTTATTATTCTATTAAATATTATAGAAGAATTATATTTTGTGTAATAAAAGAATTAAATTTTACAATGTGCGTAAACTCATGCTCAGTTTGCGCGACATCTGATATCGCTATACTTTTATAGCAAAAATTAGATTAAAATAACAATGTTTCACGAAATACTGCTTATTTCGACGGGCGCGAACACTTTGGCGCTCATTTTTTACCTTTCTTTAAAAGATGTTTTTATGGTATAAAAATAAATGTTAGAGTTTTTGACAATTCCATCACGTTTGCGATTTAGGAACTAAGGATGACCTGGAATTCAAAGACAGATTGTTTTACGAGTTATTTCTTACACGATATTACTCAACATAGAAATTACATATGCTGATGTTACAGATAATAATCAGATGTCAGTCCCAATTAAAATATAATTATGAGTAGCCTAGCCTTAGCCGAAAAAAATGCTAAAAATCGTAAGAGAGCTACAGAGAATGACGACGATTCGCCGCGATTTGATCGACGCGTCGCGCGCTGGCTTCCGCGAAGAACGATGAGATTCGCTCGTAAGTGAATCGAGAGAACCATCACGGATACGCGATTGATATTTTTTCTGGTTTGTACGGATGACTAGAACGAAGCTCGAGAAAAAGTGATCGGTCGTCATGTCCGCAACGCAATTTGGAAATTTCTTTCCGCGGAACGCCAGGACAAACAACGCGACGAGACGCGATTTCTATCTCCCCATGACGCGCGCTCGCTCGCTCACTCACACCTGCGCTGCGGCGAAAACGGAGTTATTGTCCACGCACATGCGGTTACTTTAAATATAAGATATGCGCGCTTAGGCCGGGAGCTCAAAATAAACTCATCGCTACAATTCGACACGTTCGATCGCGACGACCGACATCGTTGTCATTTAGCTTGATTTAAATTATTTCCATCGGCACGGTTTGCTTGGCCGGCGAGCGAACTCGGCTTCTTCGAGCAAGTCACGTTCCACGTTCGGATCTCTTCGCCTTGGACGTGACGACTCCAATCAGACTCGCAAAATTGCCTTTTAGGCTTCCGTATCGAGATTCGATTATCCCCTCGAAATGGTCGTTACCACGATAAATTATTCCAGTTAACGAACTAGATTCATTTTGGCATTAAAAATTCAAATACAAATTATCGAAGGTGTATACGTAATAATTTTTCTGCTACTTAATTTGTTTTCGTAGTATCTAAAGTCGTTTTTTTTTATCATATCGGTCAAATCTTCTACAAGACGTCACGAGTTCAGAACTTTCAACAGAGCGTCGCTCGCAAGGAAAATGCAGAAATATCTGATGCAAGCGTACCATAGTATAATATACATGACAAACCCCGAATGTTGACATTCACAGAAAAAAAGATAAGATAACAGCTGTTAGTACCCGTCATTGTTTCTGCGCGTTGCCATCTACGTCATTGTTACTAACTGTTGCGTGTGTGTACACGTGTATTGTGTACGTGTACTGTAACGAATTGATATTATTCTTTTCTTAATAGTATTTTTTCGCAAAATATCTTTCACGCGCAAAAATCAATGCCATCGCGAACCATCGTCGACATCGCTCGACTCGCCGTTCGCCGCGAATCTGTCTCAGCTGTCATCAAAGTATTTCCGCGAAATACTTAGCGCGAAAGATAACAACGGAAGGAGAGAAAGAGGCACGAACGTCGGAAAATTTATACGGAGATAATGAATCGCAGAGAGGTACAAATGAGAGCGCGAGCGAAATTAATCGGCGAAGATGGGAGAGATCCCGCCTTTTTCAACAGGTTTCCAAGTCAAACCTATATATTTAAGACCGTTTTAAGCACAATCTTAAGATGTTATAAATCAATCACAGAGCATCTTAAGACTTAAGACGGTCTTGAAATAAGAACGGACTACAAATAGGCTCAGAAGATTGATTTTCGTATTAATGGCATATTAGGCGTTCAGCGTCTCGATATAATCGATCGATATTT
>NW_020215465.1:0-3328 GCF_003070985.1 Temnothorax curvispinosus | reverse complement strand
AAAATAAGAAAGATAAGGTCAATACTACAACTTCGTTTAATCGGCAACGCTTATTGGTATATTTCTGAAATTGCTAATACCATTAGACTGTGTTAATTACTGCTTCATAAATTAATGCTTCATTATTATTCAGACAGCTTTCTACGTGCTTATCGTTAGCTCAGAATTTTCCTTTCCTCAACTTTCCCGGATTCCCGGACTTTCACTCGAAGAAATACGGGCTGACGGACTTACGGACGAGGACTTACCGGTAACCACGAGCCTGGCGTACGAGGAACTTTCCACAGTGTCACCGGTGACGTGATGCACCGTGCGGCACCGGTAGGTCGAGTGAGCATCGGCGGGTGTCACCGAGAAGATGAGCAGTTCTCCGGTGGGCAGCATGTGGTGCTTCTCGCCTGCAAGCCGAAACAGCAACAATGTCAGCGATATCGCTCGGGAGAACGCGGAACGTTTTGCAGCGCTCGCCTATAATTTCGGCAATGTATTTAAAGCGAAAAATTTCTCTTCGTGAAAATTTAAACGAAAATAGCAATCAGCAGTAAGCGGAACAAGATAATCATATTTCACTCGATTTTATAAAAAAAACATCAAATTAGATAAATAAGAAAAAATTATCGCACAATTGATTTTACTATAAATTAAAGCTCTACATTTTGTATAAATTAATTAAATTGATATATTGTATTAGATTAATTCTATAGAGTATTATGTATATATATGTATAACGTTAAAGAGGCGGGTCTTTGCGAATTCAGAGGGAAAATTATTTTCAAATTCATCTCGACCTGCTTTCCCCTAAAAGCGCGACGTGAACTCCACGAAACGCTCAGTGTGACGCATTTTTCATCGACTCGACTTTCTCATTCTCTCTGCCGCCATTCATGCCTGCCGTCTCCGTTGGGCTTCCATTAATATGGAAATTTCTTTAATGGAAAAGCGCACGGGCGAATCTCGCGCGCGGAAGCGGCCGGCTATAAAAATTGTGTCGCGAGAAACAATAGTATACCTAGCTCCAGAGAAAATGATTCGCGACTAGACTCCTCTGGTAATAAAGGGACCGCCTCCGCGTTTAAGCGATCCCGTGTGTGTGAAACGAACGATCAGCAGCAGAACCACGCTCGACGCGCTGCTGGAACGCAAAAAAAGACAAAGTATATCGGCGCGAGTGAGAATCGATACTCGTAAAAATTCGAGCGTAACCGCTGGATGGCGAGAGCGTGCCCGCTAGCGCACTCGGTGGCTTAAAACGGTGGATGCCTTGCTAAAAAAAAAAAGATTAACGCCTCTCGAGTGAATTCCGCTGACGATCGTTGTTGCACGCGCTCGTGCCTCCCATCGTATCCCCGAGGATGAAGCTTCGAAAAAAAATTATTTAAAGAGATTTTAAATAGGGGCACTCTGATCTCCCTCCCTTTTTCTCTCTACACTGTTAATAAAATATAAAAGGTAAAATTTAAACCCAATACCATGAGTTAAATGACATTTTGTTATTTTTAACTATCACGTGTGTCGATTAGTTTGATTCCATTGGTTTAGATAAGTTAATATTTGTTAAATTAACGATAGGGTAACTCGGGGGAATATGCCATACTTAAGAAAAATATGATTTTTTTTCCTATTTATCTTTCTTTTTTAGGTATCTTTTTAGGTATTTGCATACTGGTCCCCATGTGGGGATAATATGCCACATATACAAATATGTATATTAATTTAACTTTAGAAGAGCATTCTTGTCTAAAAACATGTAAAAAAATATTTTTATTACAATTTCAATAAAACACTAAGAAAATTCTAAAAAGCACGTTGTCATACTTGTCATACTGTACTTACCCCATAAAAACTATAATACTGACAGGAAGTAAGTAAAACTTGGGCAAAATGTCAGATATAATATTTTTAACAATTTCACAGTATTTATCACAACGCTCCTAGCCGTAGCTTATTTGTTAAACATAACGAGTGGCATATTCCCCACACTGGCATATTCCCTCCAGTTATCCTATATTGAGTAGGAGCAAGGGCGACTTATGAGAATAGTTAAAAATGACTCAAATTGAGTAAAATTTTATACTATCTTAACAGTGTATTAAGTGTATAATTAACAGCGTTGCCATTTCCTATAGAAATTATGAAGAAACTTGCTCACGAATTTACATTTATTAATAATTTTGTCGCAAATATGATAAGTTGTCATGCTATTAACACAGATTGTAAGAAGCAGATTAATCTCTTATATTACTGTATTAATGAACATGTCAATAATAAATTGATAATTAACGCGTCGCGTACACAAAATAAATGCACGCGAAATGAAAATATATTATATGTCCTTCTCCCTCTTTCTCTCTCTCTCTCTCTTTTAATGCAGCTGTCCGTTATATTTAATAAATAAATGGCACACGTTTGCACATGGCAAAATATAAACACAGTTAATAGCTTGTTCAAATCAATAGTCGAAAAACGCGTGTAAAAGCGCCCAACAAATACACATGTGTTTATTCTGATGCATTCATAAAATAGAGCTATTACGTATCATCCTCATTGCAGCCGCAAAATTCACATATAAAAAAGAATATTAAAAATACAGAATAATCATTTTCTATTTTAATGGACGTTAATTAACCGCATTCCGTTCAAAGTGTTCAATTTTCCAGATAAAATTTGTATTTTAAAACGCGTTGCTCTCTCAGAAGAATGCTGAACAAAATTTTCACCCCAGAAAATTCTAAATACGAAAAACATGTTTGTTATCGAACTTTACAAAAGCGTCGATTATAACACAATACAAATGCAATAACGATCGACTATATTAATCGCAATTTATATCGCGAAAGAGTGATCGCAAAAACAGGCCAAAAATAGCCCCTTTCACCCTTGTCTTTTTTAACCCTTGAATTTAGACTTCTACTTGGTAGTAAATGATAGTCTATAATGAGTCATGAATCCTCAGAAAGTTTCAGATTAAGCCGGCTTTGAAAAAGAAGAAGCGAGGGGACTCACTCTAATCACATTTATATACTAACATATATTCGCGTATACCTGTAAATAATCACATAACAGCGAACAAATACGTTTTTTGAACCTATTATTATGTAAGTTTCCATTTCAACGTTTTAAAATTTCAACAGCGAATATGCAACCAACTTTGACCCTCCATATCTTGAAAATAAAAAGTCGGCTCAATCTGAAACTTTCTGAGGATTCATGACTCATTATAGACTATCATTTAGTGCCAAGTAGAAGTCTAAATTCAAGGATAAAAAAAAAGGCTATTTTGCGGTCACTCTTTCATTAATTGCTCGCGATAGAAAGAGAGATAAATGAG
>NW_020215464.1:523-1714 GCF_003070985.1 Temnothorax curvispinosus | reverse complement strand
AAGTAGCGGATATAACTGCAACGCTAGAGCGAGAAACTCGATCGTTCAATTTACTTTTCTATTTCATCGTTTCGCTATTAATTTTAGAAACGACTGACGATTCGACGAATTTGTTTGTGATTTTATTTTTGAGCGATATAAACTAAATCGTGTTATCATCACCGTGTTCTGTCCATCCCTGCGATTTACAATTACTTTAAGGCAGCGCGGATACTCGCGGAGCGTGTGCATGTACAGTGTAAAAGATGCGTTGTGGATATGTACAGTGTAGAGGTATAATTGAGCGAGCAAGGTGATAAAAAAAAACACAAGAAACGCGTATATAGAATAGTAAATATGAATAAGTACATAAGGCACGAACGTGTGCACGTGTCGCGCGACGTCTCGTTTATTTTCACGAAAGCGCTGTGTTTTCCCCTTTCGCTCTTTCTTCTGCAGCCAGTCATATATAGGCTGCGTTTCTTTTGGGCGCTCACGCGCTCACACGCGTTGTAAGCATCATTCTATCTTCGTTGCACATCGAATATCAAACAAAGATAGAGCGATGCTTACAGCGCGTGAGCGCCCAAAAGGAACGCACCCATAGTGTGCGGGCGCAGGATCATTATGTTTCCTGTGCCATTGTTGCGCGACGCGTGCGCCCGTCGGCGGGCCTCGTCTATCTTGTAAAATATCTGTGAATATTATGATTTAGTTTCTTCCTATTTGTAGGTTACAAGGTATACAAAAAAATGTTTACGTTAATCATTTAAGGAGAATGTACATACAGATATCACTATATTCTTTTTTGTTTTGTGTTTTACTGTTGTTATTGATAATTATATGGATATTAACGATAATAATAACTATGATTAAAAAGAAAAAAACTTAAGCACAGCTCGATTGCGTCATTCTTGAAAAAAAACCCGCTAATATGCGCAATATATTTATTCTGTGTAAGAGAACTCTCGGTGATAATGTATCATTTGTATATCAAGAGACACGGTAGTGTCTCGCGCCAAATACACGCGGAGCGAGACCGACCGTGACTCTTTTACGCGACGCGACGGGTTGCGAGTACCCGAGATGTTGAGATCTCGATAACGAGTGAACGGATCAAGTCCTAAGTAGGCTTGATCGATAGCTTGGAGTCCAATTAGGGGGGGGGGTTTCTCTTATAATATCCCGCTCCGTGCCCTACGAGCGGAGATA
>NW_020215464.1:0-423 GCF_003070985.1 Temnothorax curvispinosus | reverse complement strand
GATATCTGTACAAAATTACCTTTTTCAAAAAAAAGGTAAAAAAATGCGCCAAGTACACGCATAGTTGTATATATGTATTATGTTGTTACCTCGAAAAAAACAAAGTGGTAGTATTATACCTCGAAATAACACCCTGTACATATTGTTTATACAATGCGTAATACTACAAAAAGGCGTGATATCTGTACAAAATTACCTTTTTTAAAAAAAAGTTAAAGAAAGGCGCCAAGTACACGCATAGTAGTGTATATGTTGTTACCTCGAAGAAAAAAGAAAGTGGTAGTATTATACCTTAAAAAAATCTAAGTAACAAGTGGTAGACGAAATCTTTGTATCTTGAAAAATCTCGAAAAAACCTAAACAGTAGTATCTTCACCTCGAAAAAAAAAAACAAAGTAGTAGTATTATACCTCGAAAAAACCT
>NW_020215463.1:0-7393 GCF_003070985.1 Temnothorax curvispinosus | reverse complement strand
TTCAGGAACTAAAATCTTTGTCTTTGTTTTATTCAATTTCTTCAGTTAGCGTTGCGCTTGCACGCAATCCTTTCACCATAATTTCTTTTCTCAAGACAATATACATACACATATTTCTCAAGTAAAGTTGCTTTATAATGATCCTACAGTTACATGTGTGACATTGTTACATAAGCATATAATCGTTTATAATCTGCATAATTTATGAGAAATACATATTTTATACCACAGTTTCATTACAATTGCGCGAATGCTTATCGCACAAACATAATTATTATCTCATACTCTTATATAGTTTGAACCATATTATATTCTAAAGAACGAAGGAAGCATTTATATGAAGATGAAGATCTATTTGTTGTTTATATGACAACATATATGACATATATGACAACATGTTTTGAACATTGCGTAAGAGCCGGTTTTTTTCAAGCATAATGGACACTCGCAAGTTTAAGCGTGTTACCTGAGTTCCAGCAACTTAGATAAGGTTCCCAGCACTCCTGCGTAACCAGCGAAATCTCGTAATACTTTTTTACGAGAGTATTGCGTGCAGTGCGGCGTGTTGCCAGCGTTTTAGAAATGCGTCAAGCATTTCCTGGACGTTGCGCGCGGTTCCGTAATCGCACTGTACAGAATGTCCCAGGCCTAACGAATCTTTTATCCGTGGAGTTCTTCAATTCTTCAATCTTATCTTAGCATCAAATGTTTTTCCTCTCTTAAGTATCTTCGAAGTTGAGAAATCAAATATTGTAAAATCAGATTAATGTCGTATCAAATCAAACAGAGAGCAAACTTCTGCTCTCTATTGTTACTTCAGAAACTTAATTCAAAAGCCAATAAAACCCATCACATATATCTTCCATCCCTCGTAATTGGAAGACTCGATTCTCGATTTAACTTCGGGAAGACTTTATTAACTCCAGACGAAAGAGATTCGTAAGCAAAAAATTATTTAGGATGCAACCCAAGGGAAAATATTTCTTTTAGTACAATTTTACGCGTCGCGTTGCGTTCTGAGCACGTGGCGTGCCGAGAACGCGCACGACGCGCTCCCGTAACGGCGCCAGGCAATTGCCGCCGATCCCACGCTCCTTGCATAACGTGACTGACCTACCGTACGGTCGGTAGTAGGTACAACGTAGTATCTAATATCTGGTCGGAGCTGTTGCGGCAAGCACGCTGAAGCCGAGCCGAAAGGAAATTCGCGCGCGGATGTGGAAGAAGAGCCATTGGTGCACGGCACTTGATCAAGGTGGCATTGCAATTTTCACCAGCCGCGAATACAGTTAGCACTCGTCCTAACGGCGCTTCCTGGCCGGGAAGTAATTCGGTGTTCGTTTAACCCTCGTGAACTTTTACGCCCTTACGCTCAACATCACTTATACGTGTACATATCGCGTACGCTACGGAGAGACCAATTTAACTTTATATCAATCTTATTTTGTATTAATTTTGCGAAACTTTACTTATAAACGCTCTATAGTTTAAATTTACATTAAAGTTTACATTTCACGTGTCGACTATATGCAATGTCGTGCTGTATTACAAACTATAATGGAACATGATATAATCATTCAATGATATGTGTGCTTTGGGATAAGCATAATGTAAGCATTTTTAAAGGATTGATGGTCTGGCTTAGTCATTGACACGTAACACAGAGTGCTTTCTGTAATGTAACCTAGCTAAACGCTTCGATATCTTATTTCAAATCACTACAAACCCGATTGAATGATTCTAGTAGTTTTGCACTTATCTTCCTATTAGTGCTTCGCCAGTATTTACCGTTAGCACCGTTAATTAACCATCATGTATCTGCAATGGTATCTTTAGTATTGATCTATAGAGGGGAGGGAGATATTTTTACCATAAACGTAAATAGTTTGGAAAAAAATTGTCCCTTTCCGACAGCTGTCGCAATACCCACTTGTCCCTTTCTTGGAATTCTCCAAGCAGGCGGAGTGAGTGGGAAACCTCGATGTGCGTACGATCGGATTTGCCGAACGAAATAAGTAAAAGAAGCCGAAGGAGTCGTCGAGCAGGAAGCAGGAAGCCGCATCGCCGTGGAAGGACATGAGCATCATTAGGAGAAAGAAGCCGCGTGCGATTTCTTTTAGTTCCTTTCCTTTTTTTTTAAGTTATGTGACGGGGAAAACTCGTTGCGGACAACGCGAAGGTTTAGTGCTTTCTTCAGAGTGGTCTTTCCGCATGACTGGGGACGAAATTTGCGAGATTCAACCGAGCGACAATTTTACGACCGTTCAGTTAGTGGCTAATTAATTTTACGTTAACAAACGAATACCGAGCTCGTATGCCTGAAGAACTTCGTAGAGAAAATAAATCAACTTTCGAATAAATTTAATTAAAAGACTCGGATGGTCCACTTTATCTAATTAAGACCATGAAATAATTGTCTTAAACACTGTGAAACTCTTTCAGCTTCAAGAATCTCTGAAAAAGCGGGTTGAACTAACGTTGTATTGAATTTTATAGCTATAAAGATTACTTTCGTGCGCCCGTAGAAATCGGAACATTGAAACATTTTATACAGGTTTCAACCTTTGCAGGAAATGTTTTTAACTAGTACCTATATTATACTAAGAGCGGTGTACTCGGATCTCGATCCGGAAATCCGAGGTACGCTAGCACGAGAGGATAAAATGGTGATGTCGAAGCTTACGTAACCGTGTCGTATTTCCTGTAAACGCTGTAATTAATTATTTATGCATGCTCGCCTTGAGTACTCGTTCCATCGAAGAGCCTTGAAATAGTTGGCCATGGTATTCGTTGAAGCTCTACTTAAGTCTCTTTACGGGAATTTTCATCAAGACAGTATTTAAGAATATATCAGTGAATATTTTATTGCGTTCTGGTTAAAGATAGTTTAACTCTCTGTAATTACATCGATTTCTCTCTCGCGATGTAAAATAAAAAAGAAGCATATAAATGTTGTAAATTGTTGTAAATGCCTTAGACGTCATTAAATACATTCCCAGCAGATTGAAAGCCTTACCGATATTTATATACGCTAATCCGGGTTCTCTCTCTCTCTCTCTCTCTCTCTCTCTCTCTCTCTCTCTCTCTCTTTTTCTTTCCCTTTGATGCCGACATTTCTCATTAATATCCTTGCTATTTGATAGCAAGAATAAACTTAGATATCAGCGTCCTATTCAAAATTGGCTGCCGACTTCCGTAAGTCCTCGATTATTCATGGGAAATCATGCTCGACGGTTCACGGTGTTAATACAACGCTTTTATCTGAATAAATCATGGAAAATCCGATCTCTCCGCCAGAGCGTTTAACAATCTCATCAATCATTTGTCACTGTCTTTTTGTAAAAGTCCTTAATGTTCCTGTCCAATTCATCTACGATTACATTCGTGATTACATAAGATAAGATTATATACATATCCCTTATAAAAGATAAAGGCTGAGAGGATGTAATAGTAAAACTTTTATTTTTTTATCTCTAATTTATCTAATATAGGGATGCATGCAACTAATATTAAACAATTGCAAACTCGTCATATACACATATGTTTTGTGTGTTTTGCATTATAATCGTGATGGCTTCTGGCTATTTTCACGCTATTATACCGATATCTTGTTACACACATATCTTTGTGAAAATATATAATGTATCTTTTTATTATTACGATTATTGTCTTCTAATTACAACAGCGTAATATTTATTAAAATAAATTATCACCATTAATAAGTAATAAAATGTTTTAAATTAATAAAAAGTTTCATCAGTAGAAGAATATTACATTAGAGTCATGCCTCTTTTATCATCTTTACAAGCATTTGTATTCGCGAGAGCTCGGTTTAATTTTTATTACACTTATTCATGACAACGTAAATGTCGCCCATTGTCGGGATTCAATTAAAGCAAAGCGCATCAGAGTACAAGCTTTTCTTTCACGTTTCATTTCATGCGCGACGAAACGCGGGAATATTATTGGTTGGTGCTACGACACGACAAAAAGGAACGGCGTTATTAAAACAGAAATGACTTCAGACGGAAATTATACGTGCGGACGTGCTATCCAAAGCGGAAGGGACTCGAGCGGAGAAAACTGCGACATCTGCCCATTTTGTGATGTCTGTGTACCGACACCTTGAAAGCCCTTTTACTCATTTGTATACCGTCCACGGTGTGTATGCGCCTCGCATAAAATACATCGAATCGGACATCGGTGGTGGTCCTGTTCGGGAAAGAAAAAAATAGTCGACTCGTTTGGCGTAACAGTTCCTCCACATCTTCGAAATACGAAAAATATAAGCTGTGTAGAAATATTTCTTCGTAACAATTTCAGAAAATTTTGTTGCTATTTACCGCGTTGATTTAACGCCAAGAATTAATTAATGCGTTGAAGTTACCGAATATAGATCCTTCTATAATATCATGACAAACTATGCAGGTGCAACGGGTCGCGTGCGGTGTTGGAAGGCAAAGTTATTCGAGTCAATCCGGTAACAAGTGCCGCAAAGTTTCTATGGAATATCCGATGAGCGTAACACTTGTGGTTATAGGAACTCGCGATTGATCGGCATACCAGGTCGATGGAATATTTACGAGTGCATTGGCTTAGTGGGACTAAAACGGTACATCCCGGTGCTTTCCAAGCTAGGTACTTTCCCAGACACTTCTCCTATGCAGATTATTAAGGAACGCGACCGCCAGTAAGATCGATTTGGCGCAATTTCACTCATGACGACTGTATAATTTAATGCGCTCGCCGCTCGATTTGTCTCATTTCGTGACCTGTCTCGCGCATTTCCAGTAGCATAAGTATTTTAGTTATTTTTAAACTCTGTATGAATAACCAGAGAAAATTTTATATCTATTATCTCATACAGAATTTTCTCATCATATAAATATCTACGGAAATTAATTTATATTTGCATAATTTATATAATCGCCAATATCCAATTATCTTTTGCATTTTGCTATTGATGATTTTTTTGCATCGTTTAAATTTGTTGAGAGATTCGCCATTAAAAGCTTTTCGTAATTTATGATTCCAAGGAATAACTGCCGCGTACAAAATACAATTCTGTGCATACTTGTATCGGGCGTTTTCAGGGAAAACGTTATCCCTGGGATCATCGTCGGGAAAGTATAAATATAGGGGGAGAAAATGTGTGTTTGTTTCGACTTTCACGTGACAAATGACTTTCGAATTTATGCGCTGTCATGTGCAGCGCCGTGTAGGTAGGTATATGTACTCACCGTGGTGTCCCAAATGTGCAACTCCCTGGAGAGCGAGAGATTAGTTGCGAATATACGCGCGAATTTATGGTCGCGCCATAACAATAGCGGACGCGGTCCACAAGCGGTTTGGGCTCGCGCCCCGAACGTCGATATTTAGGAATCCGTTTGTTCGAATTACAATGCGTTCTCGGCGTTCTCTTCCCGTTACGTGTATGTCGCCTTATTCAAGTGAAGCTGCGACATATCGAACGCGCACACACTGCGGCGTATGCGGAATGAACACGTCTTTGTTGGAGTTATAGACAGAACGACGTTTGTGTAAAAGTTTGTGTGTGACTTTTCTATATGATTATGACGCACGCAGTTTCGTGTACGTACAGTTAAAATAAAAATTAAGTGATAAATTCGAATGTGCTAAATCGATATATCTATAATATAAGTGAGAATTCGCACTTTTTGCATCAGTTTGTGAAATATGTAAGATTAATTCTACATAACATTATTATATTTTGCAATTAATTTTAACTCGATTTTACCTTTACCTTTACCAATCGAAATTTGATTATCAAGGTATTTATCACTAAAAATTAGAAAATCGCCAATGACCGTTTCTTACAAAGTTCTCACTCAACAAAAATCGGAATTTTTCTCGAATTTGTTATCCTACGACTGGAAGCGTGTCCGGTAGGATTGAGATACCGTGTGTATTTTGTTACAACAAACACAACATTACATTTCAAACGCGACGACCAGGGAGAATCACAAAACATCCCAAGCAGCTTGCGACTGAATCCGCGTCGTCACGATTTTGCTCTTCACGCCTCGGGAATCGGCAATCGGAGACCAGGATTGTTCGTGCAACTATGTCCTTGTGAGTCGCATATATACGCATTGCATGGAGAAACGCAACGAGACCGCACGCATACTCACATATACACACGCGCACAAACGAAATACACCGAGAATCGACGTTTACGGCGACGCGCACAATAGACCACACCGCCGCAGCCGCGCCGCTCATTTTGCGACGCGTATAGTCGCCGGTGTAAATTGTGTTTGGTCATCCTCCGCCTATAAATAATTCCGCGGTGGACAGATGAAAAGATCGCCCTTAAAACCACCCCGTTTTTCAACGGGCGATCGAGCGATGGCTCTTCGATGAAACGTCGCCGCAATGAAAAATTGCGGGGGCGAGAAAGGACTCGTGCAGGGCGTGAAAGTACCGGTCCTCGATCCGATACCTACATGAGAGGGTGTATATCGAAACGTGTTGCATCCACAAAGCGATCGATGGGATCCATTTGGAAGTGGATGTCAACGAGCCGAGAAAATTTGATCGCGGTGACCGGAAAAGAGAGAGAGAGGGAGAGAGAGATGTTTGAATAGCGCAAATACATATTCTATTCATACTACAAAAGATACAATTCTATTGAAGTATATGCAACTCTGTTATACATGGAAAAAACAAGAAATGTGCAAATAATGCAAAAAAAATTCATAAAATAGTTAAATATTAAATAATGCCATAGAATACATTAGAAAAGTGAAACAAGCTAAATAAATATATTTTTGTATACGATTAATAATTAAGGATTATTTGAGTCAACAAAAGTAAAATAGTGTAAAAAGAGGAGAATATTTAATTGAACGAGTTCCAATCCGGGCAACCTAACTGCAATTAAGGTGCGATGTATAAAGATCGCTGACATTTATTCGTGATCGCAGAAAGTTTACTCTAAACGATAGGTACTCGTAAATGCATTGCCGACGATCTTTAATGCCATCCGCGAGTGACCAGATTTGCATACGAGGTCGCGCGCACGACCGCGCGAATCTTCATGAACTGGATTTTGCGCCGGTGCGCTAAATCACGCATAATGGTATTACATTGTATTTATGGATGCTAATGACCGGGGCATTGTGAGTCCCCCGCGAGGTAGTACATAATAAAGCGATAAATTAAAAGTGCCAACCCTACATTCACTGGCATGCTCTTTTTTTAATCCGGGCTGCCAATCGTCCTAGAGTTAATGGCGTGTGAATCTCATGAATCGTGCTGGTTAGTAGCACTGGACTACCTATAGATATCTCGCCAACCCTTTCGTCCGCACGATCGACTTAAGCCCAAATCACACTTTGATTTCTTCGTAAAAGTTTTGGAGGAGGTCTGC
>NW_020215462.1:0-4439 GCF_003070985.1 Temnothorax curvispinosus | reverse complement strand
CGCCACACTCTTCGTCAGCGCCCCAGCACAGATCGCCACGCTTTGTCAGCGACAACTGCGAGTCGAATCCTAAAAGTGATCGATTTATTGATTAAAAATACGAAATAAGATTCCAGATTTTTACACTTGTTTTTTTTTAAACTTATCTTACCTTTATTCTAGAAATCTCAATACAACTTGTGCGTGAAGCGCGGTCTTATAAGGTATGAGAGTGTAGGGACTAAGTCCCAGAATTGAGCGCGAATGCTCGAACTTAGCGTATAGCGGAACGTAGGAAATCGAATAAGGTTAGGAGAGAGTCTGAGAATTACGTCTAGTCAAGACCGAAGTTAAAACTTATCTGCCTTCCGCGGCGTTTTTCCGCCCTATTTATACCCGAAAAAGACCGGAATCTCCCGCGCGAGATTCCCGCCTTTTTCCTACGCGTCTTAAGGGGAGAGGTATTCTAGAAGCTTCTAGAACATTCTAGAAGCGTAGTTTTGGGCCCATCTGGCCCCCAGCCCTTCAACGGATTCCGATAAGATAATCTAAACATTTACACTAACCCGGCCGTTTCCTCGGAATTCCGAGCCTAGCGTGCGTCGTCTAAGCGTTCAAAACTTTTAACGTGCGTCGTCGGAAATATAAAATTTCCGTACGTAACAATATATTCCCGTTGTATTGTATATACATATATACAATATTTATGTATAGATGTATATAGACAAGCGAGCGGGTACTCCATAGTTTTGCCGAATACCGCGTTGTTCATTAATTTATACAAATTCTTTCTGAAATCGTTTTTTGCTTGCGTTATAAATTTTGTGTTAAGTTCTATATAATTGCGGAGCCACGGAAATTGCGAAAATTCCAATACGCGGTGTATCTTTGTAACACGAAAACCATGACGCGTACACTGTTGCAAGTTGCGGTAATGGATGACGTAACGCTTCTTATTGTATAAAGTCGCGAGAAGTTTGTCCTGTCGCTTACCAGGTGGCTTATCGCTCATCGGACAGAACGGTAGATCACTGTGCGCATCGTGCAGACACTGTGGGTACTCGAGATCGACTTCGAGAATATAACCCGTGGGTGAATCCGAAGCGATCGCGCTCACGTCAAAATCCGAGATGTCGTCGATCCATCGAAAATTCATGTAAGGTAGCGGTTGACACATTGCCCAACTGTACAAATTATTTACATCAAAATCGTAAGACGACGTGTACTTGTTATTGGTTTGCGCGTATCTACCGAAACATTGACTGAAGCCGCCGCAAATACCACGTTCGATAAACATTACCATATTGATGTGTAACAATGCGCCCCGAAACGCATCATTCCCGGCGAGCATCAGCCGGATGCCGCCCGGCCGAACACCCGCCGGGCGAGACAAGGCACGAGGTGCCCTTTTTTAATCGAATCATCTCGCGTATCAGTCCGCGAACGGACTTATCGCGGCAACCGACTCGGAGCGCCGAGCGGTGCCGAAAACGGCCGAAAACCAGCGAACCCAATCGCGGCGTCGGGACGCCGTACTTCCCGAACGCTCCGCCGCTCCATCCCGGCGCGCGCGATTGCCGTCGCGTATACCCCCGCCACGCCGACACACCATCGCGGGTGTATATAAACCAAGCAATTGTCGCTAACTAGTAGATTCCGCCGTGAACCAGCAACCGATCCGACCGATTCTCCGCTGTTTACGGATCCCGAAATCCCACAGTCGAACAACCAGGAGGTAGAGAGTTCTCTCTGCCGAGTGAGGTATCTAGGCGGTTGACTCGATCTTCCATCCGAACACCTGTGACACCGGAGTGAACCAGGGTAAGAGAGTTCTTTTCTTACTCGCCAAGGGTCTTGGTCACCCGGTGCCGCCTTCCGCCTACACGAATCGATGCGCCAGGAGATAGAGAGTACTTCCCTATCTCCGCTAAGGGTCTTAGCCGCTCGATATCGCGTCTAATCGCGCTCCAGCGCCGCGCGCGCTTACCGCCGCCGCTGTCCGAGCTTGCGATACCGCGTCACCCACGCCGCGATCGTACACCATATCTCAGCGAGCCCGTGCGCCCGCCGATCCGCAAACTCCGCGATCTCTGTATATCGTCGCTATAACAGCGTCCGCGAACTCCGCGATTTCTGTATATCACCGCCATCGTAACCGCGTCCGCGATCTATTGTACGTATCTGTCTACTCCGCGATCTCTGTATATCGCCGCTATCGTAACCGCGTCCGCGATCTATTGTACATATCTGTCTACTCCGCGATCTCTGTAACCGCCGCTATCGTAACCGCATCCGCGATCTTTTGTACATATCCACCGCCTCCGCGATCACCTCAATGTATTCACGCGGAATTGAATAAACTCTGTTAAGTTGTTTTATATTTCAACCGAGTCTTGTGTCTTCCTCCGCGCCTACTCCGAACCCTGACCAGCCGCGAGCTAGATCCGCGCTTTGGAAGCTAGGTTGTTTTAAATGTCAGTGAGCAGTTCGAAATTTATGCGCGTATGTTTCAGCATAGCGTCCCACGTGAAACCTGGCAAAGTATAATAATGCGCAGGATCTAATCTATAACTTTTTATGCTACTGTCGCAGAAATTTTCAAATATATCGGCCAATATCAAGACATCGGTCTTTAGATGCAGATCGCTGTATTCACCCAAGGTTTGAATAAAAAACCGTCGCCAGACGTTCGCGGCGTGCTCGTAATCGCTCTCGGATACAGTGTCACCGGTCAAGGAATCAAGGAACTATAAAACAATTCGCGTGACGGTAACCATGGGTTCTGCAGCTTGTCCACGCAATCCACGTATTCGTATGGAAATACATCTTTTTGCGTCAAAAGATTAAAATTCTCAATCGATAATCGTGAAAATTGAGAACGTACAATTTTTAATTTATCTCTGCATAGAAAAGATGCTAATTTATCGAGGCTGCTACTCAGAAATTTATATGACTCGATAAACCGTAATTTTATGCAATTTTGTGAGTGTGATTTTTTATCGGTATTTATAACGTGTTTTGTAAACAATATGTATTTTTCTTTTGTTATCGGCAGTACATTGATCGAGCCTTCGAACGCGGTAGCTATTTCCTTTATGATAAAACGTGAATCGTAACCGGACAAATTATGAAAAACTATTGGAATATAATGTGAATATTTGTAATTTAAGTTACAGTTGAAATGTGCAGGACCTCGGTAACTACCAGTTAGATGGTAATGATCGCGTACTCACGTGTCGTCTGGCGCAAACGGTTTCTCGCATATATAGCAGTGTGTCGCACTGTGAAATATCTCCCACTCGTTTGGCGTTAAATCTATCATGTAAACATTATCAGACAAGTTAGACTTTACACTATGGGCTAATTTCTCGAGTTCTCCGGCAAACCACACGATGCAATCTTTATCGCGACGAAATCGATTCGTGGATAACGAGTCGTCGTACGAGCACCGTACATAGTACCCGACGCTGAATACTTCGTGATGTTAATAGGTATAGGTGGACGTTCCTGGATTCCGTCTTCTTCAGGGTGTACTCGAGGTCCGCGTACACGATGAACGGAACTTGGTCTTTCCTGCCATAGTTTTGAAATTGTAGCCACTTGTCATCCTCACTTGGTAACTGGATGGCGCAGTTGTTTAATTTTTAGCAGTCTACGCCATGAGCTGCAAATTTTTCGCTCGAACTAAAATAGAGTAGACATCTGCGAAAGAGAATAATTAATTATTTTTCATGAAAAAAAATAAAATATCATAGAATAAAAATATACTCTCCAATCGCAGAAGTATTTTTTGTGTTCTTTCTTATTAATCTGCGAGCTCACCTGAGACGTGATAAATTTTTTATCCAGACGAAATATCCTACGTTGGCATCTCGCGGGTCTTCCACGTACAACAAATTTACGTGTTTGTTGTTTATCTTTCCATCGGTAAGACGTATTGGTAAGATTACAAGTTGATCCTTGTTCTTCTTGATGGCATATACGTTGATAGAAATGCCGTTGAGATTTTCAAATTTTTTAATTTGACTCAACGACATTAGGAATTTGATGTCTTGTAAATTTAATACTGTTTCATAATGAGGGTACAAAGATTTTCTATATGTATGATTCCTGACTGAATCGCTCCGCACCCCGCGCGAGCACCATGGCCTCGAACCGGCTTTCTTATACTACTAAAAGCCATTATAATAGAAATCTTTCTTATCTAACTGTTACGTCCTGTTGACTCCACGATTTCTTTCTTTCGTGGAATCACTCATTTCATCACACGAAACAGACGGAATAGCGTTATCAATTGACAAAGCGGATGCACTCCAACTGTCATCGCTCATTAAATAGTAAATGACGAAACCTTCCAGAAGACTCGAGCCTAATAAAATAGGCAAATTATAGACTTGTTTGTCGCATTCCATCTAATTCCACGAAATAAAGCACGAAATTTCAATTATCTCAAAATTTCG
>NW_020215461.1:0-3364 GCF_003070985.1 Temnothorax curvispinosus | reverse complement strand
GATTTGATAAAAAAATCATAAACATTGTTTTGACTTCGGCCTTTCGTTATCGAACTACCTTAAAGAAGTTTATAACACCTGAGGTCCATAAGTGTAGTGTTTATTAACCTTCTTTATTAAGGCTTTTACAAACAGGAAATCCAGTGAGTAGTCGGTATAATAACTTAGATATCTTTCTGAGTAAGTCGCTATGTAATCTAGCACGAGAGGCGTGCAAGTCGCTCATTAACAGTAGTACCAAGCTTGAGAAATAAATATAACTAACTAGCTAGTTTTGCCAACTATCGTTCACGAATAATAATACCACATTCACCCCTCCCTTCTATAAATCTGTTACATAATCGGACAAATATGCGGGCGGATGTTTTGAACGAACAGGACGCTGTGTTCTATCCAAAATCTCTGAAGACCGTGGTTGTTCATCATTCTTTGCTTCTTCCGGCTTTTCCCCTTGCAGAACGGTTGTTTGATGTTCAGGTGGTTCCACTTCATCCTCGTCTTCGGTTTTTATTTGGATTTCTCCTCGAGGCGCAAGATATCTAGTTGATACCGTAGTTTCTCGACCATCTGGAAGTCTGACGTACGCATATTCCGGGTTTGCTTCTATTAGTTCTACCTCTTCCACTAACGGGTCATATTTACTGGTACGGACATATTTCTTCATTAAAACTGGTCCAGGTTCAGTTAACCACGTTGGTGTAGAATTCCCATTGAATGATCGCCTAGGATGATTAAACATCCGCTCGTGGGGTGTGACATTTGTCGCCGTACAGAGTAGGGATCGGATAGAGTGTAATGCGGAGTCCAGTACTTCTTCCCACTGTTCAGTTTCCTTGTTGTTCGATTTGAGGGCCAGCATGATAGTCTTCCATATTATTCCATTGTATCTTTCCACTTGACCATTTCCTCTAGGGTTGTAAGGAGTTGTTCGACTAGTTGCGATGCCTTGGGATGTCAAAAATGATCTCACTTGGTTCGACATGAATGAAGTTCCTCTGTCTGAATGTATATATGTAGGTGTTCCAAAGATGGAGAAAAGGTGTTTTAAGTGTTTTATCACTGTAGCGGCTGAGACATCCGCACATGGTACAGCAAAAGGAAATCTTGAAAATTCGTCTACAATAGTCAGAATATACTGGTTTCTTGTCCTCGTAGGTAAGGGTCCTTTGAAATCCAGATTTAGTCTCTCAAACGGTGAAGTGGCTTTTATTAATTTTCCTTCAAACTTGTGAAAACGTGGTTTCAATTCCGCACAAATTGGGCACGAGTTTGTGACTTTCTTAACATCTTCCATAGAAAAGGGTAGATTCTTAACACGGACCCAATGATTCAATCGTGTGATACCTGGATGACAAAGTGCAACATGTAATGTCTCGAGGTCCATACTTGTGGTCATAGCCGCACTCATTCTTGAGAAAGCATCTGCCGAAGCGTTTTCGCTCCCAGGACGATAGATTATACTAAATTTGAAACAGGCAAGTTCGAGTCGCCATCTTAATATTTTCTCATTCTTTATCTTGCTGAAGTGTTGTTGGTTAAACATAAATAAGACCGAGCGTTGGTCCGTAATAATTTCGAAGTGACGACCAATCAGATAATGTCGCCAATAGCGTAAAGATTCTACGATGGCATAAGCTTCTTTCTCTATAGATGAGTGTTGTTGTTCAGATTTATTTAGTGTTCTAGAAAAGAAAGCGACGGGTCGTCCTGTTTGGCTTAGAGTAGCGGCTATGGCGAAGTCAGAAACATCCGTTTCTACCGTGAGTGGTACATTATTTTGTACAGCAGCTATCGATGCCTTGGCTACGTCATTCTTCAAGCTCTTGAAAGTTGAGGCAGCTTCGTCCGACAATGGAAATGGATTCTTCCCCAGTAAAGGACGCACTCTCTCCGAAAACCTAGGTATCCATTTAGAATAGTGTGAGAGCATGCCTAAAGCTCGCCGTAATGTGGCCGCATCTTCAGGAATTGGTAGATCCATAAGGGGTTGGAGGCGCTTAGGATCAGGCTTAATTGTTTTATTGAAAATTACGTACCCAAGTAAGGTGACAGATCTGACGGAAAACTTGCATTTGTCCTTGTTTAGTGTCAAGTTGTACTTTTCAGCGGCAGCTAGGAAATTCTTTAGATTACGATCATGTTCCTCTTGAGTCCTTTCACCAATTGTAATATCATTCAGGTATGGATACGTACCCTCAAGTTCTTCTTCTTCAACAATCTCGTCCATTGCTCTTTGGAAACAAGCCACTCCATTCGTAGGCCCGAAAGGAATACACAGGAATTGATACAATTTTCCGTTGGCTTTAAAAGCAGTATATTTTCTTTCTGATTCTAAAATTGGCACTTGGTGATAGGCGCTTTTAAGGTCGATGGTGCTGAATACTTCATTCTCAGAGACTTTAGCGATTATATCTTCAATCCTTGGGGCAGGGTAAGCGTCTAGCATTGTAAACCTATTTATAGTTTGAGAGTAATTAATGACCATCCTCTCTTTGTGATTTTCTTCTCTTACTACGAAAGCTTGAGCACGCCACGGTGAATTGCTAGGCTCTATTATTTTATCTTGTAATAACCTTTTAATTTCTGAAGCTATAAATTGTCTGTCTTCTTTGGAGTGTCTTCTAGATTTAGTTGCTATTGGAGTGCAATCTGGAGTAAGGTTAGCAAAGAGTGACACTGGACGCACCCTCGCAACTGCCACACTGCAAATGTTGAGTGTTGGTCGTTTACCAGAGAAAGCTATGCTTACTGAGGAGTGAGACTGCAGTACATCATGACCAATTATGACATCAGAGCAAAGATCTTTCATTACCAGCATTACAATATTGTTGTATGAGCAGCCTTTCATCTTAAAATTGACCTTGCATTGGCCTGTAATTTCCGTGGATAAAGAAGAGTTGGCCATTGTAATCTTGCCAAAATACGGTAGTACCTTGATATTGCATTTCTTTATAAAAGTATGATTGATAAAACTTAGAGAGCTTCCAGTATCTATTAAAGCCTTTAATTTAACGCCATTGATTTTTATATCCACTATTGATTTCTTAAGACAGTTTAGAGTAGCAGCAGAGACAGATGCCAGTGTGCCAGCGCTGTCCGCGGATGCAGTAGTATTTGATGCGGGCTGGTAAAGTTTTGATTTACATACTCGTTGATAGTGTCCTTTCTTGCTACACAGTCTACATACAGCATTCCTCGCCGGGCACGACGTCCTAGGATGTCGACTCTCTCCGCAGAAGTAACACCTTTCAGTCTTTGTCACGCCTGCCACAGTTGTATCAAGTGTTACTGAGTCGGGTTTAACTGTATCGTTAATAGCAGCGACCGTAGTAGTGAGTGGTCCAGAGTATGAAGCAGAATGTTG
>NW_020215460.1:0-3314 GCF_003070985.1 Temnothorax curvispinosus | reverse complement strand
TAAATTTTTGTTTCAAATACAGGGGGTGGTTTACCCCCTAAAAATGATTGAACCGAGTAAAAAATTTTTCATTTTTCATATCTCTTGATAATGCAATTATTTTATTTGGTTCGGGCCGAAAATACTGAATCCTTATATACAAAACAATTAAATCAATACCCATAAATTCAAAGGGGTGTTTCACACCCTAAATATGGTTTTCCGCAGATAAAAAAAAATACGTATGTCTTATTTTTACGTCTACTAAAACATATTAAAACATTATCCAAATCGGCGATTTACACTTCGGTAGTGTTACTTGTAAGAACGGAAGGATCGTTATTAATCCACTTCTTCAATGGGAAACCGCCCGCCATACAGAGCCGATTTACTTAACCATTATCCCTGCTGGGCTCGATCCTCGGGATGTCATGGTATGTGTCAAGGACGTCTGTGCAGTCGGATGTAATTTTACAACCGGTTGCAAGGTCGACGGTCAAGACCGTCAAGTCAACGGTCAAAAAAGTCAGGTCGACGGTCAGGACGTATTGTGACGGGAAAAAAAGTGAAAAGTGTCTTTAACTCGCGTCAAACAACATTTGAACGCCATGTCGCGTACGACAATAACTCATATAGTTTTAACTTACTCCTCCTTTGTGGACTCAGTTCAGAGATTTTTTATTTGATCGTATGTCGTCCTTACAATCTTATGAAAGATCTCAAAATGTTAAGATTTTACAACCAACAAAGCAATCGACAGCGACGGTAAATCGTCAAGGGAAATCGAACTATGATTCTTCCAATCAACAAACCAATTAGGGGTATTCAAATAAGATGAAGTTTAACGGTTTGACAGGTTATGTTGTGACCGGATCAACGATTGACGCTGTCGAAATTGAATAAAATAGCCACTTACTACTTGGGCTGAAATTACGGTCGCCACTGTATTTTCTGGATCTATACAGAAACCTTGATGCGTTGCGTTGCCCCTTCCTTCCTTCCAGCATAACGGCTGCCGCTGTTCTACGCCGCGGACGTGTTCAAGGCCGTCGGCCACGCTCTGGTAATGCGCACGTAAAGCACGGATATTCGGACAGGATGTTGACCGGGGTCGCGAATAAACACTCTTTGTTTATTATAAACAAATAACAATTTAATAATTCTCTGGTTTACAGCATGTGCTACGATCGCGGACACGTTCTCAACGGTACCGACGATATTGAGCTTGTTTCGACTCTCCGGGTCGTTTGCGTGTCGCACAATTAACTCCCGTTATCGCGCAAACACGAATAAATATCAATAATCACGCTAATGTCGCTAGCGGACAACGGGATAAGTCGATCGGGTTCGAATGATTTACGCGGAACCGAAGTACGAGTTGCCGCTTCGAGTGCCAACGATGGACTGTCCGGGAGGAACGGGTCTCGCTCTCCCACTATGGCTGCTCGCGCCGGCGCAACGCCGCTCATTTCGGCACGAGTCTCGTGCATTTCGCGCGTCTCCTCGCCCTCGGCCAATCGCGTCGCTGCTCTACGGGCGACACGATCCTTCGAGTGTCGTTGACCAATTGGCAACTAACTGAGCCGGTTTACTGGCTCAGCTCAATCACGATGCTGAATCCCGATTGGACGGCGGACATGGGCTCTCGCTGCGGTCTCCGCATTGCGTCAACCAATGCCAGCCGTCGCAACAGCACAAAGTGCGTGTTCGCGGCTAGTCACTCGGAGCGGTTCCGAGTGACCAATCATAGGTCGTTTCGACGATCCGACGCTACGCAGGTAAGTAACACGTACTAGAATCAATACATCGATTAATTCTCCTTTTCTTTCAGGTACCGGACTTTGTGGGATCGTCTCGCCCAATCATTGGACGGGAAACCGTTATCGGTAAGTATTCCGACGGTAAGTATATAAGATGCGTATCGCATACAATAAAATAATGAAATAATAATTCTCAACAGTTTCGACAGGGAAAACATAAAAGTAATTGTAATTGAACGTTTAAACGCATCATAACGCGAATCTCGCTATTTCGAGCCACGCTCGTCTCTGATTGGTCGGATCGCTGCGTTCGTTCGGCAGAGTCGCTCAATGCGCTCCGATAGGCTGAAGGCCTTATAAAACTCAGAAATAAATCGAATAATGTGAAATTAGCCAGGATTCGCTCCTATTGGCCGTCGTCGACAATACAGTCTGTAAAATATGAAAATAAAGGTAAAACTCGACGAATCAATATAAAACTATCAGGGCTTTGCCCCATTGGCTGTCGCTACTCGACGTTGTGTCAAAACTGCAATTAAACTGTGAAACATGCATAATTAAAACTAAAGTACTTAAAACGGACGCTATTGGTCCTCGGACGCAATACACGCTTAACTCGACGTGATTGGTTCATCGCTCGTCGGGAATCAATCTAGGATCGATCTCGAGGCTTAACAATAAGATGTATAGGGTATATAGAATGAATATCATGCTAACTGTATGTATTTCTGGAAAACTGATAATCAAAGGTATTGAATATGATCAAAGTGATTACCAAGTATTCCTTAAGCCGCATCTCGCTGACTCTATTGACTCTACTGACTCTACGGTAAATAATGCGGTTGATGTGCTCCCGCTGAATGCAAATAAGCTAAAAGTAATATGCATACGATAGAAATCGCAAAAAGAATGAAAATGAATGCTAAAACTATTATTCTGAATTCATCAGAGTCCATGGCCTGTGATTGGCTCTCGCGATGGCTCTGTCTTCGCTCCTACTGATATTCACTCTGGGATGCGTGGGATTGGTTGAAAGGGTTTTTGGTTGTTCGCTTGCGCTTGTCTTGTATAAAATACTATGTATTTAATTCCCTACGCTCCTATTGGTCGCTACATGCGTTATAAGTATAAAATAATAAAATTAATATCAAACGAGACCTCTTGGGTCGGTAGTCGCGTAATTCGTGTAAAACTTTCCGAATACTTAATCAACTGATAAAATTAAACAATAGACTTCAAAATAAAATAAAATAAACTCAAAAAGATGTTTACACACGCGTTACATCGGAACGACCTCTCTCATTGGCCAATCTTTCCGGAATCGTGTGTCTTCGCGCAATCGGGGTGGGCTATGTTCTACGGGACCGTCGCTGCTCCCGCCGCTGTCTCCGACGCCTCGGTCTGATCGGGCTGATCTTCGACGCTCTCCTCGTCCCTCGATTGGCTCGGCTGCTGGTTCAGCGGTCCAGCGGGCTGTTCCCCGCACTGGGCCACGATCTCCTCCTCGATGACCTCCGGCAACGTTTGAAACAGGGCCAATTGCTCTGCGTCGTTGTTCGACATAAACAATTGCAC
>NW_020215459.1:0-1018 GCF_003070985.1 Temnothorax curvispinosus | reverse complement strand
CTGTTATCGTTTGGATTTAATTGTTTTTCCACGAATTCTCTTTGGGAACCCTTTGACATACGGCGGTGCCACAGTTGTTGACCGGCTCGAGCAGGTATGACAAATAGATGGACTTTATTCTGTTTGATTTTTGAGAGCAGAGAGTTATCATAAAAATAATGTCTAAAAGATTTCTCAAATCGAACGTCTTTAATATTTTCAAAATTTGTCAACATATAGAATTTTTATTCACAATATCCAAAAAATAATATTGTAAATTTTTTTTGGCTAAATTTTCTACATTAAAAACTAAAGGAAATAATTGATAACTTTTTTTTTTTTAATATTAAAATTTAGTAATATATTATCTCAATTATTAGTTTATACCACACAAGCTCGCTCGACGCGTCAAGCCTCGAACGGCAGTAAGGGAAATATAGAAATCGGTCCGAAAAGGTAAAAGTTCGAAGCTGATCTAAATGGGTGGCGGTGTGGTCTAGTGGTAAAGCGCCAGACTTGTAATCTGAGGAACCAGGTTCGAGTCCACTAGAGCCATGGAATGTTTTATATTAAATATCGGCGTTGTTTATTGGTGTAGAGTAATGCAAATAGCACCATTAGTTTGCGCTTAAAAAATCATGAATTTAAAAAAAAACGTCCCGATACGACCAATATAGAAGCCGAGATAATTGACTTTTACATAATTAATGATTACAGCTAAACTATTTCATATTGAAATTTGGTGTGAAGGTACTGGAGTGAGTGGTTTAACGGTGGAATTTTTTTCGCTGCAATTCGACTGCCAGGTTCGGCGAAAAAAAATGTCGAATACAGCGGTTTTAGAGCGAGAGCGCCGGAGCGACGCAGCGCAGCGGCGGCGAGCCGCCACTGCGTCCGCCAAGCTCGCTTAAGGGGATCCCGCAGTGACTGGCGAACTTCCTCGATGTCGATAATGTCAACCTTTCTAATTTTGTTTTCCCTATATCTGTCTTTGTCTAACGAAATGACATCTGTCCTTTTTTCGATTGCTCGCCATCTT
>NW_020215458.1:1223-4152 GCF_003070985.1 Temnothorax curvispinosus | reverse complement strand
CACGATTCGCGAATCCGATTCGCGAAAACCAGGGTTGGGTTTCATACACATTCCAGAAGTTTTGTACGTATTATACGTATTATCAGAGAGAAATCTAAGAGCAGCCACCGGGATCATTCCGTTCCAGCAGACGTATACTGACGCGCCGCCTGAGAAAGTGGACGTCAACTACGTCGTTACCATATATGTAATACTCCTATATTGCTAGTGGCGTATCCTCACAATAGGCGGTAGCGACGCCGGGAAAGTGAGATACACATACAATATATATAAGTGATCATGTACTACGAAAGTTATACGCATGCGCTGGCGTAACCGGTGGGGTTGACTTGACGCTACAAATCTTTCTTTTCTTTCTGTCTTTACTGAAAGAAAGAAGAAGAAAAATGCTTCAAAGCATTTGTAGTAGCAAATCCACCGCAGACTTAAAAAGCTGTATTTAATAATAAGATTTAAAAATTATCTGTTAAAAAAAGAAACAATATGATACAGTTATAATATTTATTTTTATTGTCTCCCTTATGTTATAAAACAAAAATTAAAAATATAAAAGTGACATATAAAAACAAAACGAAAAGAAGATTTTTATATAATATATATCTGTATATATAATACTAAAACTATAATAATATTAAAACTATATACTTTTACATAATACTAAAATTATAAACATTTGTAAACATAACACATAAAAACTATTGATGACTAAATAAAATAAGTTTTGTATATTTTTGACGAATAAAATTATTTTTGATAGACATATTTTTGGCTTCGTGAAACAGTCTTACGTTTATGTATAATGATATTATATGTTGAGATAATATATGATTTTGCATAGCATCACTAGAAAATGGAGATAATAATCTACGATATATAGTAATTGTTAAAAATTGTTTAATTTTATTTTTTCGCAATTTATTTGTATATTGCCGGATAGTTGTTTCTGACATTTTACAAATCCTGTATACATTATCAGATGGTTTTAAATATGGCCCTCTACTTTTTAGTTCTGATAACAAAGGCATTTTATCACCCAATAATTGATTTTTACAAAAATCACAACCCTTGTAGAAAAGTATTACTGACTAAATACTTAAAATCTCAGTGATTTAATACTGTCAATATTTATTTGGGAAATACTGGGAAAATACTGGTAGTGATAAATATTATAGGTAGTGATTAATACTACGCAGAACTACTGGTGCTTAGTATTGAATTACTCACCGATATTTCGATTTCTGATATTTACTCGGCATAAAAAAAATTATTTTTTTCGAAATTTAATTACTATTTTATAACTAAATTTGTTTCTTAAGATGCAGTCTATAATTATAAATATTTTCTGGTATTTGAAAAACACACTTACCTTGGTGGGATTCGAACTCGGGACCTCTGGATCGTGAGCCAACTGCCTTGTGGTAGACTTCTTAATTTGATGTAAGTGTTATATATAGTCTACATGTGTCATACCAGCGCAAATATATAATTTTTCAAAAATTATCTTAAGAAACAAATTCAGTTTAAAAAAGTAATAAAATTTTGAATTGGATATAAGAATGATATCCGCAGTACTATTTCAAAACTTGTACACTTTTATCACGACGAATTAGTACAGACCTTCATATAAAATGTATTTGTGCCTTACTTTTATCTCTCTTCCTTAATATTATCAGGAATTATACCCATTATAATGTTTCTATACAAATTGTAGTACTGGTCAGTGATTAATTTCACATGCCCTTACAGAAAAGTATTACTGACTAAATACTTAAAATCTCAGTGATTTAATACTGTCAATATTTATTTGGGAAATACTAGGAAAATACTGGTAGTGATAAGCATTATAGGTAGTGATTAATACTACACAGAACTACTGGTGCTTAGTATTGAATTACTCACCGATATTTCGATTTCCGATATTTACCCGGCATAAAAAAAAATTATTTTTTTTCGAAATTTTATTACTATTATATAACTAAATTTGTTTCTTAAGATGCAGTCTATAATTATAAATATTTTCCCGTATTTGAAAAACACTTACCTTGGTGGGATCGAACTCGGGACCTCTGGATCGTGAGCCAACTGCCTTACGTGGTAGACTACTTCTTAATTTGATGTAAGTGTTATATATAGTCTACATGTGTCATAACCAGCGCAAATATATAATTTTTCAAAAATCATCTTAAGAAACAAATTCAGTTTAAAAAGAGTAATAAAATTTTGAATTGGATATTAAAATGATATCCTCAGTACTATTTCAAAACTTGTACACTTTTATCACGACGAATTAGTACAGACCTTCATATAAAATGTATTTGTGCCTTACTTTTATCTCCTTTCCTTAATATTATCAGGAATTGCCCATTATAATGTTTCTATACAAATTGTAGTACTGGTCAGTGATTAATTTCACATGGAATAGTTCAGTACTTGAGTATTAATATTAAAATACTGGCCAGTGATTTATTACACATGGAATCTTTGGTTCAGTACTTCAGTACTAACATTGAAATACTCATCAGTAATTCAACACAAGTATTTATTACACAAGTATTTTTCACCTAGTATTAAATGCTTTCTCATCAGAAATTTAATACTAAGTATTCAATACTCGTCCTGTATTAAATACTACTTTCATAAATTACTGACCAGTAATAAAATACTATGCAATACTTGGATCACAGTGATTCAAGTACTAATAAATACTTAATTTTAGTATTATTAATACACAAAATAAGTATTTATTACTAACCAACTAGTAATACTTTTTTGTAAGGGTGGAATATTCAGTTCAGTACTTGAGTATTAACATTAAAATATAATACTGGCCAGTGATTTATTACACATGGAATCCTCGGTCCAGTATTTCAGTACTAACATTGAAATACTCATCAGTAATTCAACACAAGTATTTATTACACAAGTATTT
>NW_020215458.1:0-1123 GCF_003070985.1 Temnothorax curvispinosus | reverse complement strand
TTAATACTAAGTATTCAATACTCGTCCTGTATTAAATCCTACTTTCATAAATTACTGACCAGTAATAAAATACTGTGCAATACTTGAATCACAGTGATTCAAGTACTAATAAATACTTAATTTTAGTATTATTAATATACAAAATAAGTATTTATTACTAACCAGTTAGTAATATTTTTTTGTAAGAAAAGTTATAATTTTATATAATTTATTACAAATATATCCTGCTATATATTGTACTATATTATCTATATAGTGTGAGCTGCCAAAATGTGTTTATATAATCATGCTCGAAAATGAGTGTTTCTTCATCAGAATTTTCTATTTCTTCATTTGCTATGGGACACTTAAACATTTTTGAATTTGATGATACATGTAAAACATGTAAAACATTTCTAAATTATCAAAAAGACAATTGCCGTTATCAAACTCTTTCAATTCATGCCTGATTAATAGACGTTTGTATGCACTTTTCAGTTGCAAAGCATTCGGATTATTATTAAAACCACCACGACTTCGTATAGCACTAAAAAACGTCTCAAGAAAATCTTGAGACAATTTATATGTTAATAAATAGAGTAGACCGGGGCATGTTGTCACATTGGCTTTATTTAAAAAACTAATAACCAGAAAGCACACACAGTATTGAACGTACAGATGAAATTAATTGAGAAATAGTTAAACTGAACGGTCCTGCTATTTACCATTGCACCGAGGAAATCGGTCCTCGCAATCGGTCCTGTAACAATACGTCCTAGAGTAAAAATTTTGATTTGGCTGTAGTTTGCCCGTATTTCGTGGGCCAACATTTTCGTGTGTTAATCTTTAAATAATGCACCAAGTAGAATATTGCAAGTTCTCAAATAATAACCGAACGTATAGATGAAATTAATTAAGAAATAGTTAAACTGGGCGGTCCTGCTATTCACCATTGCACCGAAGAAATCAGTCCTCGCATGTAACAATACGTCCTAGAGTAAAAGTTTTGATTTGGCTGTAGTCTGTCCGTATTTCGTGGGCCAACAGTTTCGTGTGTTAATCCTTGAATAATGCATCAAGTAAAATATCGTAAGTTCTCAAGTAACTGGAACGTACAGATGAAATTAATTGAGAAATATTTAAA
>NW_020215457.1:0-1867 GCF_003070985.1 Temnothorax curvispinosus | reverse complement strand
AGGGAGCAAGAGGAACATCAGGAGCACGCACGTCAGCAGGATCACCATCAGCAGCAGCAGCAGCATCACCAGGTCGGACAATTTAATTATATAGATTTAGTGGCAGAAAACGCGCGACAATTTAGAAATTTCCGAATACTCGGTAGGGAGGCTAGTTTTAGAGTACGTCCGATACCCGAAGGCGAGGATACCGTGCGTTGGTTAGAAAACGCGTTCCGCGAGATTCACGCGTACGCGTTACGTTCGTCTGGTCCGGGAGATTACGTCGGGTTATCGTTCGAGTCGGCGGAACTAACGCACGGTCCGGCGGGGCTATCGTTTCGCCCAGCACGAGATTTAACACCCGAGAATATATGGGATCTCGTGAGTTCGATCGCGCAAAGTAACGGAGGAATTGATATCGCGCAAAATTTCGACGTGCGCGTTTTCAACGTTGCGATGCCGGTAGGTCGTGGGGGTGGGACAAACAGGATAACAGCCATCACTAAGCGGTCAATTTTAGATCTCGGTAATCGAGATAATTTGTGCCTACCTCGTTCCCTCGTGTTGGCACGAATTTATCGCGAGCGCGGAAATCTACGTACGGGAGTGTTGCACGACAGGTGGAATACCGTAAGATGCCGGACTTCCGCGCTTCAGCGTGAATTAGCGTTGGAGCTGGTGAGGAACGCCGGTGTTACGATACCCGAAGACGGGTGCGGAATTCCGGAGATTACACGTTTTCAACATTTTCTCGCGAATGAAAATATAGCAATAATCGTATATAATTCCAACAATTTTGGTAGAGGCGAGAATCCTTTGTACGACGGTGCCGAATTACTCGCCTCGTTAGAACGCGAGCCTACGTGCCGTTTAAATATCATGTTTTACGAGCGTTCGCGCCATTACAATCCGATTTTAAATTTGAATGCCGCCGCCGGTACTCAAAAAGAATTTTGCGTGTCGTGCAGCACTGCGTATCGTAAAGACAGAGGACATCGCTGTTCGAAAAAATGTCCGCGCTGTTACGCTACACCCTCGTGCGAGAATCCCGAAGTAGAAATTGTCAAGTGCGCGGCGTGTAATCGTGCGTTTTTCGGAAACTCGTGTTTCGAACGTCATCTCGCGCAAAAATCTTACGACGGAAAATCGCTCGCGAGCGTCTGCAGTTCCGTGAAGATTTGCGATAATTGCGGGCGATTCGTCAAAAGAGGTTCGCGACACGAATGCGGCGTTTCGTATTGCAAGACGTGTTGTTCGTTGCAGTCCGCTAATCATTTATGTTTTATGCGGCCTCTTCGACGTAATGCCGACGTAAACGACGACCCGGGCGAGGGTACGAGTACTACGATGGCACGGGGAGAGGCATCGCTTGGAAACGAAAATGACGGGGTGAATGCAACGAACAAGCGTGATAGCAAAAAAGAACGCGTCGCATTCGTGTTCTATGATTTCGAAACGCGTCAAGACGAGACGCTCGAAGGTACGGACAACGTCAAAGTTCACGTACCGACTCTCTGCGTCGCGCAACAGATTTGCGAAGCGTGCGCCGCGATAGACGACATGTCGGAGCGATGCCGTTGGTGTGGAGTGCGCGAGTTTGTATTTCGGCGCGATCCTGTAAAAGAGTTCGTCGATTTTGCAACGCGAACGACAAAATGTTTCAAAAAAATTATTTGCATCGCGCATAATGCGAAAGCGTTCGATGCGCAATTTATTCTAAAGTATTTAGTCGAAAATACGGAAAAGACTGAAGAGCCACAAGTAATTTTAAACGGAACGAAAATTGTCGTGATGACGGTCGGACATACAAAATTTATCGATAGCTTAAATTATATGCCTATGAAATTATCCGAATTACCTAAAGCTTTCGGGCTGCAGGATACAT
>NW_020215456.1:0-3978 GCF_003070985.1 Temnothorax curvispinosus | reverse complement strand
GCATCATGTTTGCCAGAGAAAGGCTGACAATCCACTGTTATATGTCGCATTTGAACATCCTCATTAATAAACTGCAGAGTGAATGCTATAAAAGCATCACCAGATCTTGATGTCCAAAGGTCAGTTGTGATGGACACAGATTCTAGAGCATCTCTTACAGTTCCAATTTCTTCCAGCATTTTTTCTTTCAGTTCTTTGTATAGTTTTGGAATAATTGACCGTGAAAATGTTGTCCTACATGGGACATTATAACGTGGTTCAAGAAAATGTAGCAGATGTCGGAAACCTGGTTCATTAACAATGTTATAAGGATGTAGACCCTTGCATATGAAAACTGCTATTGCTCTTGTGATGTCCTTGGCTTTCTTGCTGGAGGGGTTAAGAGGCATGAGAGCATTGACACATTTCTTCAGTGATTCTTGCTGCCTTGAATCCTGTGTGACTTTCTTCTTTCCTTCAGTTAGTTTCTCCTTAATCTTTTTTAGTCTCATGTATTCTTTGTAAACAGTGTCATGTTTTTGCAGGTGCAACTGCAGAGTTGTTGTTGTACTAGTTGGTGTAGAACGAACTGTGCCACAAATCAGGCATTTTGCTTTATCACCCCCATTTATTTTAGTAAAGAAATTCCAAATTAAGGCAAATGAGTTTGTAATTTTTTCCAAGTCAGCTGCATCTATATTTTCTGTGCTGAAGCTGTCTGTTTCCCTATTTTCCTCATTAGCATTCCTGTCTTTTGAGGTTAAGGCACAGCTGAATTTAAAACACTCTCTACGCTATTATTTGATAATTGTCTTATCTCATCGTCACGGTTCGCACAATTCTTAGAGACATTTCTTGTAAAATAATCTGTCACTTTTTTCCTTTTACAGGAACCGTTATCTTTCTTTGTGAACGAAATTGCCTCGTTACACAACGGAGTGTCAGCAGGCGAGACCGAAGATGCAGACGGATTGTCGATATCATTGTCAGGACCTGAGTCACTCTCCATGACTGCAATCTGGAATGTAGTAATAATCCTTTTAAATAAAGAATCATAAGTGAACCTAATCTAACCTAATCTTGTAATGCCATATTAATTCGCTTTTTCCACAGGCAATAAATATCATACCCATTCTAAAAATTACTACTGATCACAAATTACATCAAAGATAACTGCATAAAATTAAGAAATACGCATTGGAACTCACCTGCTGTGTGAAAACTGCAAATAATCCGCTGCCACCGTAACCTGCCGTAACCGGGAACACAGACTGCCTCGGCTTGTTTACGCGTGGTATTTTACAATTACAAGCCCACCGATAGAGCGCGTAACGCGCTATGTGGCCGCCTAAAATTCTTGAGAAGAATCTTTTGACCGCAAAGGCGCTCGATGCACGATAAAATTAAACGGGTTTTAAACCTTCTTACTTCTTACGCGGTTTTTTGATTCGAATTCGAATTGTAGTGATTCGACGTTATCGAATCTTTCGAATTCGAACTACGTCGATTCGAATTCGAATCGAATCGAATATCGTCAGATTCGATTCGATTCGATTCGAATTCGAATAATTCGCACATCTCTACTACTTGGGTTTTATTTCTTTAAAGTAGTTGCATAACAATTATCTTTCAAAGCAATATACATATTTTCTTTGGCAAATACAATTGGCAATATACAATTGGCGCAATTTAATTTAAAGATGTTACATCTTTTTTTGAAATACATGTCACTTGAGTTAAGTTAGGTAATATAATTTTATGAAAAAGATATAAAGCTACCACTTAGGTTAGATACATGTCACTTGAGTTAGGTTGTGACCGGATCAACGATTAATGATATTAAAATCAAAGTATTAGCCACTTACTACTTGGGCTGTAATTACGGTCGCCACTGTATTTTCCGGGATATATACAGAAACCCTGTTGCTATGCGGTGCCCCGTCCTTCCTTCTGGCTGTGCGGCCGCCGATGTACACGACGCAGACGTGTTCAAGGCCGTTGGCAACGCCCGGTTTAAGCGCACGTGTGACACGGATATTCGGAGAGGATATTCACTGGGGTCGCGAATAATGAGTCTTTGTTTATTATAAACAAATAATAGTTTAATTATTTCACAGTTACAGTATCTCGGTACACGCACGGACAGGTTCTGTCGCGCACTTACTTGCGTCGATCGTTAACGAACTCTGAGTACCGTCGCTTCGAGCTTTATTCGGTTAATTACCATTAACGCGTGGTTAATCGTCGCGCTTGTCGTAGGCGATCACGGGATAAGAATAACGGAATCGAGTTTTATTGCGTAACCGTCGAAACGTGTTAATGCCTCGAGTTGTATCCGTAGACTCTCCTGCGCAATGCTGGTTGATATACGCATTCAATACTCGCACTTTTCGTAGGCGATTACGGGATAAGTAAACGGTATTGAGTTTTGTCGCGCGACCGTCGAAACGTGTTCACGCCTCGAAATTTACCCGCAGACTGTCCGGGAGGAACGGGTCGAGTTCCCCCTCCTTGATACTCGCGCAGGCGCGGAGTCTCGCTTTTACGCGCAAAATGATGCAATCTCGCGCTTTTCAGGTCTTCGACCGATCGCGTCGCTTGGTGACGAGCGACACGATCCCTGTGACGCTAATCCTATTGGCTGAGCCGATCTCGTTGGCTCAGCTCGATTTTCGACTGAGATACTGCGTTGGCGTTGCAACGGCGGACATGGGCTCTCGCTTCGGACGCGGCAACCAATGCCAGCCGTGGCAATCTGCACTACGTGCAAATTTGCGGCAAGTCACTCGGAACGTTTTCCGAGTGACCAAAAATGGTCTCTTTGACGTTCCCCATTGTAACCAGGTAAGTAGCATTATTACTAGAATCAATTTCATTAATTCTCCTTTTCTTTCAGGTACCGGGTCTTCGCGGGATCGTCTCGCCCAATCAATGGACTGGTTTACATCGTCGGTGAGTATCCGAACGGTAAGTATATAAAATAATAAGTAATGCATAACGCTGCATAAAACACGACTAATTGTACTTGTCTTGACAGGGAAAACTTAAAAATAAAAGTTATATAATGCAAATTCGCGTTTCACGACACTGTCTCGCTTCGCGGAGCTACGCTCGCTTCCTATTGGTCGATTCTTCGCGCTCATCGGAAAAAGTTGCGCCTTGCGCTCTCATTGGCTCTGGACCTCGCAAAATCATAAATCAATCTAAAACTTTGGAAAATTACGTCGAATTGCCAGGAATCGCTCCTATTGGCTATCGCTGTGTCGAGAATACTCAAAACTAATAAATCTAACGCAACTAGCGCTATTCTCAATAAAACAGACCGGGATGAGTCCCATTGGTCCTCGTTGGTCGGCATTTCGCCGCTACTGTCAAACTTATGATAAAATACAAAAAATGAATACAAAACGTTAAGGTATGGGCTTGCTTGGCCCTCGCTCGCGCTCCCGGCACTCGCTGTCGCAAAACATGCGTAACTAGGTTTAAGGGTCCTCGGGAATCACTCTGGAATCTAACTCGAGGCTCAGTAATAGAATGTATAAGGTGTAAAGGGTGAAAATCATGCTGACGGTTTGCACGTCTGGAAAGTTAATGATAATGGGTAGGAATATGATAAGGGTGACCACTAAGTATTCCTTGAACTTCATCTTTGCAATTTCTTATGCCTGGTAATACGGAATGGCTTTGGTAACGTTGGAATACGCTAGCAGTAATATGTAAACTATTGAAATAGCGAATAAAGAGAAAATGAATGCTAGGACTATAATCCTGTATTTGTCTGAATCCATAATGGAACGTTGGCCTGTGATTGGCTCTTTTGCTGAATCTACTTTCATACTTTTGATAATGTTATTGGCTCTAATGTTTTAACTGTTGAAACTGAATTTCTTTAATCCGACTCTAATGTAATTGGGTGGGTAAGGAATGAATGAGGATTTCAGGTATGGTATACTTAGATTAAAATATATTTCGACATGCACAATTATATGAAATAATGTA
>NW_020215455.1:0-3360 GCF_003070985.1 Temnothorax curvispinosus | reverse complement strand
TTTTTACGTATCTTTAATGATCGCGGGCTTCATGTTCTTTATACTGTTCCTAAGTCCCTTGATTGCGTCATAAGGAGGAGGAAAGATAGACTTGATTGTTTCAAGCAGACTAACTTAATTTATAAAATTAACTGCGGAAATTGCGATGCCACGTACATTGGCCAAACCAAAAGACATCTTGAAACACGCATTAAAGAGCATAGAACGGATATCAAGAAGCATGTCAGCAACCATTTCGTTGTCAGTAAGCATCGTACCTTTTTTGATCACGAATTCAAATGGCATAAAACAGAGATATTACATTGCGAAGAACAAATTAGAAAACGCGAGATCGCAGAAATGTTTTTCATAAAACAAAATAACAACACAATCAACCTACAGAAAGACACGGATAATTTGACCGAGGCATATGATATAATAATAAAAAACATTTAACGCCGTGATCAGTGTGCCTTTGTCACCTGTGGACTGCTGACATACTTTTCCCACGTTTACCACGGTTTTTACATATGATGCGCAAACTTGTATGTTACTTAAACTTGTCAATTTAAATTTTATATTTTTCTTTTTATATTTTTTTATTATTTTAATTCTGTCAATTTTTATTTTATATTTTTCTTTTTATATTCTCTCATCATTTTAGTTCTTGACTTTTGGATTGTTGGCACAATGCCAGGACTGAATTGTTTGCAAGCGATGTAATTTGAACACTTGATAAGGACCGAAAATGACGGTCGAAACGTCATGAGATAATTAAAGAATTTTTATATCGCCAGTCAGTGTCAATTATTACTACTCCTTTTTATCATATTCACTGGCGAAGAAAAGGTTTCCTTATTTTATAAGAATCCAACCGAAATCAAAACCGAAACTTTCATGGAAATCCTAGAAAAGCTATACATACACGGAGAAAATTGTTACGGTTGTTACAACAATGTTCTCTAAGATTAAAAGAGAAATGTATGTGAATTCAAGTTAAATTGATATTACATCGAAAGTAGCTGTTAAGATATGCTCATTTATACAGTTTTCATAACCGTAGTTCTTACGATACGTGACATTCGGTTACAATACCCTCGTATATGGTTGCCTCAACCAAAGGATTATTGCTATCTCTCTTATGTGGTCTGCAGCACAAATATTATGGTTGAGAGATCCATAAGATATAGCTGCACGGTACAGCACTGAATCACTGCATGATTGAGAGTTTGAGAGTTTAGTTCCATTGCGCGCGCAAAAGAATTTCTGCATAGAATAAAGTGGATTTTTGATAAGGATGTTTTAACTTTATAAATATATTTTTTTCATAAATATATTTACGAACACAAAATTTCGTAATGAGCCGACACTGGTTTTTGACATTCACCCGACATTAAGAAATATTATCCCACACAGCACATAATATTGCAGAAATATTGCAGCAATATTATTTTTCCATTGCAATATTACAATAAAATGTATCAGAAATATTGCAGCAATATTACTGACAATGAGATATCTCAGTAATATTAAAATGTCCGCGAAAATGAATATCAGTAATATTACTGATATTTATTTCAGTAATATTGCAGTAATATTACTGCAATATATCAGTAATATTACGGTAAAATTACTATAATATTTGCGTGATATTTGTATAATATTGCTAGGAATTAAAAAACCATTTTAATAATTTTTATTAAATTTTATTAAATTATTTTTAATAGTATTGTTACATACAATTTTAAAATAATATTGGTATTGTAAACGCAATAATATTATTTGTGTAATATTAGATAATATTTATTTAATATTGCTAAAAATTAAAACATTTTAATGAATATTATTAAATTTTATCAAATTGTTATTTTTAATAATAGTATTACATACAATATTAAGAAAATAATATTGATATTATCTATCTATCTCTTTCTCCTTCAAAACTGCTCCATGCTACTCTGCACTGTATGAATTTCCACTGATAAAAAATGACGTAACACTATAACATAATACAAAAACTGTAATTATTATTTATATCTAATTATACAAGGTGAGTTTTATTTTGTATACCAATTATCTTCACTAATTATCTCAAAAAGTATTGGTTTATTGGAAAAATGTTTCAGATAAAAGTTGAAGGGTTTATAGAGGAATAATGGATGATCTTATTAGATTTTGAGTCTGGAACCCATGTTGAGCCCAGTAGGGTCCAAGTCAAATTTTTTAAATAAAAACTCCCTTTTTTTATTACATCATCTTTTTCTACTAATTAATATAAACAACTTTTGTCTGAAACATTTTTTATTTGCCTTATACTTTTTGAGATAATCAAGAAAAATTTGGTAATTTTTTAAATATTTAGCTTATATCTTGATAAATGCTTGTCGGAGAGGAAAATAATACAAGACTTTTTGACTTGATATGGTCTCAAGAATATGCTATTGCAATAATACCCTAATTTCTTTAAATATTTGTGTATACATTTTTTTGAAGCTTTCATGTGTACACAATTATTTAAAGAAATTAGAATACTATTGCAACAGTATATTCTTGAAACCAAATCAAGTCAAAAAGTCCTGTACCACTTTTCACTCCGACGAACATTTATTAACAAACATCTATTGTAAGCTAAATATTGAAAAAAATACCAAGTTTTCCTTGAACATCTCAAAGAGTATAAGGCAAATAAAAAAATTTTTAGACAAAAGTTGTTCATATTAATTAGTAGAAAAAGATAATACCATAAAAGGGGGTTTCTATTTAAATAATTTGACTTGGATCCTATTAGGCTTAACACAGGTCCCGGACTCAAAATCTAATAAAATTGTCTATTGGTCCTCCTTGAACTCTCCAACTTTTATCTGAAACATTTTTCCAATAAATCAATACTATCTGAGATAATTATAGCGGAGATAATTGGCACACGAAATAAAAATCACCCTGTTTATTTCATACATAATTACATATTAAAACATAGGAGTACGGGGTTAAATATGACGTGTTCCGATATTCACTGTCTATACTGAAAACCTATGGTTAATGTTATACGCATACACTTTAGATTTTCAGTACTGGATGTTAAAATATTGGAACGCAGTTTATACCAAGTTTAAATTTTTCTTACTTATGTATCTAATAAATGAAGCTGTCGCTCAGAAGAGTTTGATAGAAATCAAACTGCTTGGTGCTGCTCTGCGTGAACTTCCACTGATGGAAAGCAACGTAACACTGCAACATAATACAATAACAGTAATTATTATTTACATCTAATTATATATTTTAAACATAAAAGTAGGTTAAGTATGATTTGTATTGTGATATTCATTATCTATGTATACTGAAAATCTGTAGTTGATGTTACACGTATACTTTGGATTTTCA
>NW_020215454.1:0-1232 GCF_003070985.1 Temnothorax curvispinosus | reverse complement strand
TTACGTCTTCCTAATGACAAAAAATCTCAACATTTATACTTATATGATGCGTTTGAGCTTTTAAACTTGGCAATTTTCCAGTTTTTTAAATGGTATCCGCAAAGCAAGATGCAGTCATAATAAGTTATTTTTTTTTCGGAAATTGTAAGAAATGGTGCTCCGAAACCTCGAATTGTCGCAACGAATTTCGGAAAAGCAATTTTAATTGCTGTTGCTCGCATATTTGCAAATTGTAATGATTTAAGTCATTATTTGCCAGTATGTTATAATATTATTAAAGATAATAATACAGATATTCCATCATGTTACATGAGACTAGATGTGAGTCATTTTATAAATCAGATTGCTAAATGGGATTGTCTAAGAGGCAGGGCGATTAAAATACGCTAATTTTACCTAAGATGCTTAGGACAATTATATCAGATGGATGACTTTAATAGAACAAAAAAATTTTAAAAATCTATATTAATCGTAGCGTTAAGCGAAGAAACAGGCTGTGACAATGTTACGTTATTACCATTACCTTCCGAGAAACATCTGCAAAAAATCAATAATAGGATTAAAGGATATACGATTGCAGATCCGGAAGAAGATGAAAATACAGAACGCGAGGATAAAAAACGCGTAGAAGATAATGAAATTGATGCAGAAAGTAGCTGGACTACGTGGGCAGAAAATATATTCCGTAAAGCTGAAAGATCTGTCACACTTTCAAGGAACGGAACTGTCGTAAACGCATTTTATAATATCGAAGCTGCAAAAAAAATAAAGGACCTTATACGTTACCTTCCTTTGTGGACGTGCATAATGATCGCATTTCAAGCGTGGTTCACAAATCGCTACGTCAGCTTTTGTTGAGGCTGAATTTGCCGAATTAAAGACCAGAGTCTTTAAAAATCAATTGCCCATGTGAATAAATAAATTTATATTACGGCATATCGAATACTTAGACGGTAGATTAAAAATAACGTGTGGATCATCTAAGAAAACCGATATAAATGAGACAGAATCGAGTCCAGCAAAAACGTCTCAAAAAGATGACATAATAGAGTCACCTTCAAAAGATAATACTAATTTGAGTGAAAAAGAAGATTGTTACTGGAGTCCAGTAAACATGTTTGATGAAGACAATCTCATAAAATCACCTTCAAAAAATGATAATGCTGATTTGATTACGAATGACGCAGAATCGAGCTTAATTCAATCAGACCAAAGCAATGTAATAGAATCAC
>NW_020215453.1:0-1229 GCF_003070985.1 Temnothorax curvispinosus | reverse complement strand
GAAAGACGCACGTTACGACTTGTTTTATTTAAAAAATCATAACTCACGAACAAATTTACAAAATTTAATGCTTCAAAGCGCAAATTAAAGCTAAAAGTAGTGCGAATGAGAAAAAATATGAGATAATTATTGATTAAATAAGAATACTTAATTTTGTCGCCGCAAATTTGGTAATTTTTAAATGGTACAGAAGAACTTTAAGGACTTAAGGAATGCTAGAAAAAGAATTTCTGAATAAGAAAACTAATTTGAAGTGTGACAGATATTTCTTATGTAAAAAAATTAATTTTTTTCATAGTTTTTCCTCACCTTTTCAATCTGCCTCTGAGCCATAATAGTCCTCTGTGGAATGTCAAATTTTTTTTTGACAAAAATATTTTTTAAATACGCTCAAATTATACACAAAAATACATTTTTATCGAAAAAAAAATCTCACTTACCTTTCACACAACACTTTCGTGTCCCACCGAGATTTTGATTGTTCGCCGTTTCGAGAGTAAATGAGCTACGGCTCTGAAATTTCTGTCTGATGCTCCCTACTACAACAACTTTTTTTAGGCGTGGAGGAGATAATCCCACGCTCGTTTGTTTTTCGGAACAAACGATCGCTAGAAATCGCGTGGGACACGAAAGGGTATGGTTGGATGGATTAGGGTTAATATTTTACTTATTTCGAAGTCTATGTTTGATTATGCTGGGACGATTAACGATGATTCAGCGACGACGCTGAACATTAAACAAATTCAATTTTATTTCTTGGATGCTAGCGTCAAAGCGATACCACTACATTCACCTTATTGATGACGCTTATTTTCAATGTCTTATGAATTGACACCTTAAGTGTGCAAGTAGAAACCTGCACATTGATTTCTCATAGTTTTTAAGTGGGCAAGTAGACTTGCACATTGCTTGCCCATAATTTTTAAGTATGCAAATCATAAATTTACTGAGTTCTAGAATAAAATACCTTTCCCAGGTAGCACATACACGTTTCAAAAATGTTTTACAAGCATTTTTCCGAAACATTTTATAACTGATTTCTAGAAACATTTTTTATGAGTAAAACTGTCCATTTGAAAAACGTTCAAAGAAACGTTTCTTTTCCGATAATTTAATATGCTTTCGAGAGTTACGTCACAGGTTATGTAACATAATTAATTACTCGACAACCATGCAGACAATTATCTTCAACTTTGGCATGGACGACAGATTTCCATAAATGAATATTT
>NW_020215452.1:0-1403 GCF_003070985.1 Temnothorax curvispinosus | reverse complement strand
TTATATTGGCAATTTCAATTGTTGGGGAAAAAGTTCTTGGTATTTACGGACCACAGACCCTTGAAAAATTTCAATATAAAAAAAAGTAATGATATGGAACTAGTGCAGATTTTGAATTATATTTCACATTTTGATTTCGAAATTGTATATAATCCAGGTAAAGACAATATTGAAGCTAATTGTTTGTCTAGAAATCCGGTTTTGGAATCACACGAGGATACAGATAATGATTCGTGATTAAAACTTCAAATTTATTGAAATTGAATGATATCAAAGAAAATCAGAAATTGTTAAAGATCGATGATAAATGCATTATTAAAGATAATATAATTTACAAAATTTTAAATGATAGAGAGAAAATATGGATCACTGAAGAATTCGGAAAGTCGCTCATTACTGATATACATGTTGATCAGGGTCATATAGGCACAAAACATTTAATTTTAACTTTTGGCCAAAAATTTTATTTTAAAAATATGTATAAACACATAAGATTAACTTGTAGATCTTGTGAAACTTGCATTAAAAACAAATCAAGAATAGGCTGCTTTAAAGCACCTTTGTCTCAACTCGGTCCAGCAAAGGAACCTCTCGAAATAGTGTCTATAGACACAATAGGAGGTTTCAAAGGCAATAAAAGTACAAAAAAATATTTACATTTGGCGGTGGATCATTTCACAAGATTCGCTTACATAATAACTTCAAAGACTCAAGTGGCAAAGGATTTCATAAAATTAATTAAGAAAGTAGAAAAAGATGGGAGTATTAAATTAGTCTTATCAGATCAGTATCCTGGTATAAACTCGGCACAGTTTAAGCAATATTTAAATAAACAGAAAGTAGCATTGGTTTTTACAGCAGTGGATTGTTCGTTTTCTAATGGACTAAACGAAAGGACAAATCAGACTTTGGTAAACAGAATACGATGTAAAATTCATGAGAATAAAAATAAATCATGGCCTCAGGTAACAGAGGAATGTGTAAAAGATTACAACAACACAATTCACAGTTCGACCGGATTCACCCCTAATTATTTGCTGACAGGACTAAACTATTCATTTTTACCCGATGAAGTAAATGATAATAATTTGACAAATTTGGTCAACAATAGAAAAATAGCTTTTAGAAATTCAAAAGAAATTCACAATCAGAATAAGGAATACTACGATAAGAATGTAAAACGGATAGATTATAAAGTAGGAGATTTAGTCTATGTACAAAGCGTTAATAAATTGAACAAAGATAAAATAGATCCAATTAGAGCAGGTCCTTTTAAAATTAAAGATAAAATTTCTGATGTAATGTTTTTGTTAGATAGTAGATTTAGAAAAAATGAGTCAAATATTTTTCATGCGAGCAAGCTTGTTCCTCAATCCGATGGAGTGTACCCTCGGTCTTAAAAG
>NW_020215451.1:0-1518 GCF_003070985.1 Temnothorax curvispinosus | reverse complement strand
GTTATCGCGGGGAAGTTGCTCTCGCAGCGCGCGCGCGCGTAAACCCTTTCCCCCTCAGCGCTCTGTCTCCCTCTTTCTCTCTCACACTCTCTCTCTTACTCTCTTCTCTCTATCTTTTTCTTCCTTCCTGACGGACATGACGCGCGAAGCGTAGCCACAGTAGCCACACTTTCGTCCAGCCGAGGAGCATCGAATTATCAGCCGCTTCTCCCTCGTTCGTCGCGCCGCGTTCTCGTTCGTCGCCGCCGCTTTCTCGACGACACGCACGCACGCGTATATACAAACGCGCAACGTACGCTCTCGCGCGAGCGTCTCTCTCCCGCATACCCCTCTCTCAACCCTTTCCACCCGTCGCGCCGGGGCGAGCCGAAAACTCGTTATGCTCCGTCCCGGCTCCGAATAACCGGTAACACCTCGCGATTAAGCGAGAGGGAGAGAGAGAGAGTGCGCGATCTTCGTCGTCGTTGTCGTCGTCGATCCGGAGAGGCGAGGGATCCTTCGTTAGGAGGAAACGAGAAAAAATAAAGAAAGAAGAAAAAAAGGAAACTGCGTCCCGGCGAGATGCGCCGCGCCGCGCCGCGCCGCGTTACTCCCCGCGTTGACGCCGCGTGACCAGCAGCGCGAGGAGGAGCGGAGTTCCGTTCCGCGCGACGACGACGCGGAGGACGCGGTGGAGGATTTCGGGAAGTGCGCCGCGCGATCCCCGGTACAATCTCCGCCACGAGCCATCTGCCGCTCGACGTCCCGACGAACGGGCGGCCCTGGAGGAGGACGAGGACGAGGGGGGTGGAGGCGGAGGCGAGGAGGAGGAGGAAGAAGAAGAAGAGCATTTTGGGCTGCCGAAAGAATGCGAGGCTGAGCTGCCGCCGTCGCCGCCGCTGCCGCCGCTGCCGCTGCCGTACCTCTTCCTCGTCTCTTATTCGTTCTCTGTACGGCGCGGCGTCGTGCGAGTCGATGCGACGCGGACGGGGCGAACGTTCGCGTCCGCGAAAGTGGTCCAAGGGCCGCCGATTCCGCCGGCCGCCGTTCGTCGCTCGACGCCCCGTCCCGAGGGTCTCCAATTTTCCCCGTTCGACCGTTCCGGCAACGAGAGACGCAGCGGGCCGAATTTCAGCGACCGAGAAACGCGTAGAATTCGGACAATTTGCGCATCGCGACGTTTAAGCTGTTAAATATTAAAGGGTGCAAATCTAAACCGACATCTAAATCTAAACCTTGAGTTGAATAACATTTTTTTTTATTTTACCATGTGTGTGTCGAAATGTATCATTTTAGTACAGAACAGTATTATTTTTAACTCCATTGTTTTAGTTGAATTAACGGCGTATCGACGAGCAATAGGCGATCTATATAGGAACGACTAAAAAACGACTCAAATTGAGTATAATTGGACACCACGAAATTAACAGGATAACGAGATTTACGCCTACAACGCTTATTTTGACGTTAGTTTTTTCTGGCAACGTACTGGCGTCTTGCGCGACACAAAAACAATGTGTTATAATTAGCTGGACTTTA
>NW_020215450.1:0-1197 GCF_003070985.1 Temnothorax curvispinosus | reverse complement strand
GAAGATTTAAACCATATGCAAAGAATTCCAAATAATCAAAACGAACCACAAAGGGTTTATTATTTACCGCATCACGGAGTTTATCGCGAACAAAGCTTAAGTACCAAATTAAGAGTTATTTTTAATACTTCCAGCAAAACAACTTCGGGATATTCATTAAATCAATTACTTCACTCAGGAGCAAAATTGCAAAGTAACTTATTTAATGTTCTCATTTGGTTTAGATTGTTCAAGTACGTTTTCTTTGCTGATATCGAAAAAATGTATAGACAAATACGCGTTCATCCTGATGATTGGGATGTACAAAGAATTATTTGGATAGACTATTTAAGTCGACTCATTATTTTCATTTTGCTTACGGTTACTTATGGTTTAAATTGCGCTCCTTTTCTAGCCTTGCGCGCTCTCAAACAGTTAATCATTGATAAGGGAGCTAAATTTCTTTTAGCTATCCCTACCATGGAAAATGGAACATATATTGATGATTTTTTCGGAGGCGAAGATACTCTAGAGAAAGCTTGTAAAGTAGCAGACCAGGTGAATAGGCTCTGCATGGCGGGCGGTTTCACATTGAAAAAGTGGATTAGTAACGATCCTTCCGTTCTTAAATTCATTCCTGAACAGAATTGAATTAGTGCGTCAACTATTCAAATTGATGATTCCTCAATTGTTCATGCTCTCGGATTAGCATGGCATCCATCCACGGATCAATTTAATTTCACTTTACGTTTAGATGAACCGAAGACTATCTCTAAACGAACTATTTTGTCAACTATCTCCAAACTGTTTGATCCGCTTGGATTCATATCTTCTATTACCATTACTGGTAAAATTCTAATACAAGAATTGTGGTCTAGTGGACTGGGGTGGAATGATTCACTCCCTCCTGTACTTATAGATAAATGGTCAGATTTTATAAAAAGGCAGCAAGATGCTTCAAACTTTACTTTTCCAAGATGGATCGGTTTTAATTCGATTGACTCATTTGAACTCCATGGGTTTTGTGATGCTTCTCAGCAGGCAATAAGTGCAGTAGTATATCTCAGATCTTGTTCTAGCGATGCATCCGTTACCACTACTCTTGTAGCTTCCAAAACAAAGGTCGCACCTTTGAAACGATTTACAATACCAAGACTTGAGCTTTTAGGAGCTGTATTACTCGTTAAATTAGTAAAATCTATCCTTCTTACAATGGGA
>NW_020215449.1:0-7962 GCF_003070985.1 Temnothorax curvispinosus | reverse complement strand
AACAGCAGCAACAGCAGCAGCAATAGTGCCGCAGGCGAAGAAACTGAGGGTCACGCTGAAGGAGACGACAGCAAGAAGAAAAGAAGTAATGGAAATCCCAGTCCGCCACCGTCGCCGTTTTACGGCAATCTTCTGGCTGATGCTGATCACTTATTACCGTTGCAACACTATATCCTTCAACAAGCGAAATTATCAGGTAATAAGCCACAAATCTTTCTTACATCGCAGCTTTGTTCGACGAAATATGTTTCATTGTTCTCCTTTTATAACACATAGGTTGTTACAAGTTCGGAGATCCTTTATTAGTAGAAGAAGGAGAAGATTCTTTGGATGAGGAAGGCGGCAGGGGCGAAGGTATCGGCGGAAGAGGTGATGACGATTCCGATGATCAATTCGCGGACGACGAAGCGGCCAGCAATCAAGGCGATTCGTCCAGTCAAGAATATCTCGAGGATCACTACGCGGGTATGAAATTATGTTGAAGATTATAAAATATATGACGCGTTTTATTAAACGTGTAATTAACGATGTATCCTTTCTCGTAAATTTGTTTAGATTTAGGTAATTATGACACCGCGGGCTTAGCGACTTATTACACCACGGCCGACACTCTAACAAGGCCGCAAGCGCGACCGCCGTCACCGCCGAATATTGTGTCTCAGACGGAAGCGAGAGACAGTGTGGTGACTACAAGACAGGTCTCTATACCTACCGTAAGTTCAACTCCAAGTATTGGCATAACGAATGTCGATAACACTGACCTGGATGAAGCGCGGAGAGACGACAGTACGGGCGGTGGCGACATCGAGAAATACGCACAGGACAATCTCAATTTGAATTGCGGCAGACCGAAAGGGTTGAGATTGTTGTTTCGAAAGAAATTTAGCGTGCGGGACATTCTCAGCTGGTCGAAAGATCCAATACCGCAACCGATGCTCGCGATGGTGGACGGCGAGAAGCTACTCAAGAGGGAGGCTTGCAATTTATTCCGATTGGTTCAAGTGTACATGGGAGATCGCAAAGCCAACGTCGGCATGACATTGGACGGCGTCGCCATGGATATCGTGAATACCGCGTTCACGAAGCCACCTCTGCGGGACGAGTTGTATGTTCAGATCTGTCGGCAGACGACAGAGAATCCGCGGAAGGAGAGTCTGCGACGCGGATGGGAATTGATGGCTGTGTGTCTAGCTTTCGTGCCGCCTAGCGCCACGTTCGAGCCCTACCTGGAGGGCTATATGAACAGGCATCGCGATCCCAACTTCCAGTTCCCCGAGGTCGCCAAGTGGCCAATACACGTGCAAGTCAGTCATTATGCGACCGTAGCTTGCAAACGATTGCAACGGATCGGCGCGCACGGCAAACGACAACCTCGCAAGGCCACAGTGGAGGATATCGACCAAGCGAGGGTAATTAATTGCATTAACAATTACTAAAAGATCAATTATCGAGTATAGATTAATTCACTTTGCGTTATAATATAGTGATTCTAGAAATTAGACATGTCTTTCGTGTTTTTCTCATAGATACAAATCTTTCGCGCGTCCATGTTCGGCGCGACGCTCTCGGAAGTTATGGCTTTACAAAGGGACCGCTTCCAGCACAGAGAGTTACCATGGATACAAACAACGCTGACGCGGCAAGTGCTCGTGCGTGGCGGCACGCTGACAGAAGGTATTTTCCGGGTGTCCGCGGACGCCGACGAAGTCAGCGCGTTGAAATCCTGCTTGGATAGGTTCGAAGACGGGGCAATTCTGGCAGCTTCTCAAGACGCTCACGCGCCCGCCTCCTTGCTGAAGTTATGGGTACGCGAATTGTACGAGCCGTTGATACCGGATTCCTTCTACGTAGAATGCGTGTCCATGCGGCACGACGATCCGGAAGCCTCCGCGGCAAATGTGGCTACGATCGTTGAACGTTTACCAGATCTTAACCGTCGTGTGCTGTGTCATCTAATACGCTTCCTACAGGTAAGAAACCATTTTATACATTCTCAATAAGAGAAAGCCGAATGAAAAAATCGTCTGCTATTTTCACCGTGCGCTTAGCCGCGTGCAATCGCGTGATTCTAAATATGTATTTATGTCAAACAAAATACTCATCGCTCTTTAAACAGTGTAGACCTATATATAAAGTAACGTTTAACGCTAGACGCACGGTGAGAGTACGAAGACTCGAGAGCAACATGCACTCGACACCGTTGAATCAAATTGAATAGAGAAACGCCTTTGGAGAACATTATGCTACGATACTGAAACAACTTTACAGATATTCGCTAGACCCGAGGTGGTCGCCCGTACTAAAATGGACGCCAATAATCTTGCGATGGTGATGGCGCCGAATGTATTGCGGTGTACGTCCCAAGATCCTCGGGTAATCTTAGAGAATGCACGGAAGGAGATGGCCTTCGTCCGTACTCTCATCGAGTCATTAGACACCGCTTGGGTCGATGATCTTCACTGACCGTATCCTATCGCGCTAGAAAAAAGTCCGCTCTAGACTATTATGCCAAATGAATCAGCTGTATAGTCACGTCTATTGTTAGTTATCTCTCTTTTTCTCTCTATCTCTCTCTTTCACTGTTCTCAATTTATCTTCACATTCTTTTTGTTTATCCAGTCACTAGTTTTCCCCATAGTTCCCTACATGAATGTTCTTCGTAACAGTAATTTAGTGCTAAAGTCTTACCAAGCTAATCGATCAACCCGCTCCCTTATTTCCTATTTATTATTTATATACAGATTCTATGTTATATGACAGATTTTAGAGATTATATTAGATTATATTATGTATATCGCTATATTATATCATATTATATATTTTACCAATCCCTTGTTACCGCGTCGAACAAACGTGGACGGCTTTTTTACTCAATCATTGTTGAATCTCGTGTAAGATAAAAAAAAAGAAAGAATCATGTGTTACCGTGTATAGCTGCGCTCCGCGATAATCTTTTTGTATAAGCAACGGATTAACGTGTAAAGCGTTTTATCGAGGAGTAAACACTGCGAAAGATTAGCAAGCTGTAGTCGCAAGTGTGTTTCTTCGATTTTTCCCTCGAGATCTCCAGAAACAAAAATAACAACACACTTTATTATAAACTTCCACGAACACACATAAATCTCACATATATTTTATAAAAATATCCCCATTTTATTTTTGTGCAATAGTATTCATACTTATAACTAATAAACTTTATTTTACAATGCAACAATTTATACAGATATAAAAATAGCTCGGAATATTCCTATCACTAACAAGAATTGCCTTTCATTACATGTTTTGTACACTTTAGTTATAAAGACTATGAGCAAGTAGCAGTATAGTTTGTCATCTTTGAGTCACCGCATTTTGCGCATTTTTTTTTATCCTTAAGCTATAAGAGAATATCACAACCTATCGTCATACTCGCATTGCGAAAAAACAATACGATAATCATACCGTCGTACAAAAGAAATGAACAAGTGTATCAATGTAGCCTTATATTAGCGATCACTGAAGACTCTAGCGATAATCACATCCATAAGGAATTAATTTTAACGTGTTAACCGTCTACTGTTATATACAACATGTACATAATAATTGATCAATACTAATACTGAAGAAATCGTTACCAAAAATGGAAAAAAAAAGCATAGCGAGAAGTTAGACTTTTCTGTCAGAAGCACGCTCATGGCTCGTCTGATTTCGCATCTAGACATCCGTTCGCTAAGAATTTCACTTCCCGTACGAGTGCTTTCGCAATCGTCGCGTCTGAATCGCGTCATTAGGCACGATTATTAGGATCTAATCTTTGCTGACGGGACAGATCTCTAGGAACTCGATTATAGGCGTGTCGTTGAAAACGGCGAATTGCGTCAGATGGTTTTGTTCGCGAGTCCGCCGCCTCGTAGAAGCGTTAATTGGTAGCTCGTGCCGCTCGGGCCGCGTTTGAAGAAAGCGGTAGATTGGTCGCGATAAGTAGAGAAAGAAAGCCAAACACATAAAACGTCTCTGCCATCGTCGTATGTCGTCGGCGAAAGAAATTATGAGGATTACGAGGGACCGCGATTCTCTCGTTTCATCATCATTATCATCATCGTCGTCGTCGTCGTCCGACTTTCGAGAAGTCTCCGCCTCCGGATGGAAGAACGATGTTTTATTATTATACGACGCGCCCGAAATGCGATTTCCCGCCGCGGAACGGATTGTCAGCAATTGTCGACGAACGTGGCGGTGGATCCGCTGGCGATCTCCGCGTACTCCTGCCTGCCGGTCGAGCAGAGCTTGCTGGAGAAATCCACCTCCCGTTTTCTAAAAGCGGAACAAAGTTTCATATATATACAAAAAGACGGGGTCATTTTTCTCCGGTCGCGCTCTAGTTGCTCACCCTCTGCCCGGAAGGTCCATGGCGTCCACTCTGACGCTGTTAACGTACAGGCGATCGTTGCACCAGAAGAAGCACAGGGACCTAGGTTGCAGCACGTCCATGTCGTAGACCCAGGACAGCTCGACCCGCCTGATCTTGCCGATGTTGCCGATGGATCCGGTAGGGTGGGCCACGACCATTCGCGCTGTCGACCCGTGCTCCAGTTTCATGTAACCGCTGCGGGAGAAACAGCCCGTTGAAACGGCAGAAGAAAGAAAATTGAACGGGCTATCGAGCACGCGATTGAGCCCCGGTCGTAAAATAATTCACGAACACGCGAGCCCGGTCTCTCGCGATCGATGGAATTCGCTCTCGGAACATGTGCGAGAACGGGGAACGTCGCTTTTCGAGTGTTCACGTGGGCCCTATTGTTTACGATCGCGCAGCCGGCCACGCGAAGCGTGAAAGTAAATAGCCGATTCTCGGACCGACGTGGACGAATGTGTGCTATCGCGGCGATAACGCTCACGATTACTTGCCTGGGCGTGAGGTCCATGTTGCGTATCACGCCTTTGTCGGCGTGGAGAGTGACTTTCATGAAGCCCTGCACCCAGCTTTCCGCGGTCGGCGGTCGGGCGAGGTTGATGGTGATTCTATAATGTCTTCCTAAAAGGTAATTACGATTGGTATTAGAGAGTATTTTGAAAGAGAAAGAGAGAGAGAGAGAGAGAGAGAGAGAGAGAGTGTGCGTGTGTGTGAGAGGGAGATAGAGATCGGGAGGAATGGCGAGAAGCGACAGGGAAAGAGAGGGAGACGTCGTTCGCTGCTTTTATCGCGGTACCCGCGCGCGGAGAAAGTCGCGTCTCTCTCGCGATAGAGAAAAGCCGCATTGCTCGGTAGATATTCTTCCTCGCATCGATAGCGAGGAATTAACGGACGCCTATACAGTTGGGTCGAATAAATCTCGATCGAAATTAACGTTCGTAGCGATAGAGAGGACTTTTATAATCGCGGCTGCTATATATTTTGCACGACACCTTTATAATGCGCCTATCTAAAAGCATGAGAGTACATTGTAATGGAAAGCTAATGGGCTCGACGATGTTCTTAAGCAGTTATTACTATTGGGAAAGTTAATAGTTACCGATTTTTTATTCTACGACGCCGAAATGACTGCTCCATCAGCATTAGCATAGTTTTACATACTGGTAGTATCGTACCGCAGATCATGTAATCAGCGCTCATTATACTAGATATCAAATATGCGAAGAATAGTACGCATTTGAAGCTGAATTTATTCCCATTAGTGTCGCTTAAAAACCTGCTCAGCTGCCTCGAATATTCAACGGACACTCACTGCAATACGGATCCTCCTTGCCGGTCATGAAGAAGAACTTCGAGCCCAGCAAGGACGAGACGTCCTGGCCCATGGCCTGTCGCTTCACCAGCGCCGGACTGGTGTCCGCGTGATAGCCCATCACGCCGCAGCTCAGGCTGTTGTTGCTCTTGCAGGAGAAGCACTCGCCCCGTAGAAAACTCGCGTAGCTCGAGCACTCGTGCGCCACGTACTGGCACTTGGAGTTGATGCTCTCGATGAAGAGCTTGAGCGCGCGCACGTGGTTGCAGGCGACCAGGACGCGCGAGGCCTCCTCGAGGCCCTCCCGTATCAGGGTGAGCGGCAACGACGGCGTGGTGTCGCTCAGATCCGTGCAGCCGGGCTGTTCCTTGCCGTTGTTCGGGTAGAAGTCCAGGTGCCCGCAAGGCTGGCTCATTCCGTACCCTGGAAGGCCTTGCCATGTATACTACGTTAGTTTGGAGAACGTGACTCACGCGGGGAACGCGATGGCTCCATTTATCAGAGGATTTATCGGAACGACGTCTGAATATAAATAAGGATCTTGTCGCGGCGTATCAAAAACTGATAACAACTATTTTTGCTTCCGTATAGTCGAGAGTTTTCTCCTTTTTCTTAATGAGTTCTTGAGCTATGAACTTGAGTTCTGAGCTGACAAGATTTCACAGACTGATAAACCTGATTCCCTTTATAATTCTTTTCATTCACTAAATTGCACATATTTTACGATGTCGCAGTTTCAGTCTCGATAGATTGTCGTCTTTTGAATCGTCCTGATCGATCGAGCCTCGCTAGTTCCTCGTTTTACGCACGGACGATCTCGATAAAAAAAAGTCTATTCGAAGCGCGGTAATGTCCATTGTGCGTCGTTTACCTAAGAAAAATATGCTCTTCCCGTCGGTGTGAATTACGTCCACCAACCGGGCGTCCGTGTAATCCAGGCGAAGATGGCTCGGCATTCCTTGGAAGTACGGCTCCGCGGGGTCCAGACCGGTGATGCGTCCGATATTGCCGCCCAATTTCTCGCCCGCGTAGCCGGCCGTGTGGGCACCGAGGCTGTGCCCGATCAAGTGCACGTCGTTCGGGTCCAGGCCGTAATTTGTCTACATTCAACCAGAATCAATGGATAGATGTGTAAATAAAATATTTTGCTACAATCACAGAAGTAAAAAATTATTTTCACGTTACGGCGTTGATGTGAATACCGCGTGGTCACTCTTCTCTTTTTAAATATTACGCTCGTAATATTTAATTTCGGTTGTGCTGAAGATACAATATTATCTGCGGATCTGAATTGAATTATTAGCTCGGAACGTTTCTCACTTGCAAGTGCTTGATGAGATGAGCCAATTCGAGTCCAACCAGCCTCGTGTTCGCCGTCGCTTGGGTATACAGAGGTAGACTCCCGCCTGCCCAGTCGACCACGATAACGTTGTAATCACCGTGCACCAACAACTCGCTCCTCATCTCCTACGGGTATATAATTCGAGGATGAAATGATGGCAAAATAATTTTCGCGTGTTGCTTAAGAACTGCGTCTGTCATCAAGTGCAACTGTGTCACTAGGTCGCGTATATTTATTTGAAAACGCTGACGCAATGTAGCAGAAAAATATACGTTTCTTTACCAATACGTCTAGCCCGCATAATAGACGACGACGGTCAGGACGATGGAGATGCACGATGTAGGCTAATCTTTGGTACATGCAATTGGCATTATGAGTATGACAATTCGATTGCGAATACACAAAACAAGATTTCAATGGGAGAGTCCGGGATGATAAACGATGAGTATATCTATATAGAAATAATAAACTCACCTTGACCCAGTTGCTGAGTGGAGTGTCTATAAAGCCATGAATAATGAATTTGGTTTTTCGTTTAGGATTGAAGTTCGAGTTTTCGATAGACTTATCCTTGGCCACTTTTAATATTTGACCCTGGGAGAAAAAAGAGACGGGTAAATGTTATTAAGCGTACATTCACATGTCGATCAACAAAGAGTTTATTATTCGAAGAGCTCATTTAAAAACATCAGTTGATTTTAGCTCCTAAACGTGATGCATATGTCGCAGTTTTTTTGCGAAATCAACTTTTTTGCAATAAGGCTATAGCCTGTTTGCAAAACGGCGGCTTTTTTGCGAAAGACAGATCGTTTCTCAGTCAGGCTGATTTTTAATTTCAAGTTTTTTTTAAATAGACTTGGAGTTAGATCAGTTTTTTTATGCCTGCGGCGGAGTAAAAAAAAATTGACGAACTGT
>NW_020215448.1:0-3193 GCF_003070985.1 Temnothorax curvispinosus | reverse complement strand
AAAACTTGTATGAATATTAGTAACGAGAGCAGTACCTTATGTAGAACGTTATTTCAAAATGCCGCGAGTTTTTACAAACGAAGAACGGATATTTATTTTGTGTATGGTTTATGTGATGGGAATCTGAGAACTTCCGTTTATCAATGATTCAAGTGAAATTATTTCTTATACATTTCGTATTTTTGGTATAAACAAATAAAGCATTTTGGGACCTATATTTATATAACATTTTTTCTTATTTCTGCTCATAGAACATACTGCTAGTTTGAAAAAATTTGGAACACTTTGTATATTGCAGAGGGTATGAAAAAAAAAGAGAACAATAATAATTAATCTGTTATGACAAAGGACTTATTGTAAGAAAATCGACATAAATCTTTGCTTGTGTTGTGCCCTTTTTTTGCGGAGGGACACTTGGGTTCTTTTTGGTGGAGGATGCGGGATATATATATAAATAAACGGCACTTTTGAATAAAAGATAACTTTTAATAATCACTCTGCGTTACAATCGTTATTCGCGTTTGATGCCTGTTACTGCTCTGCTCCCTGACTCCGATTGCCCTCTCGTCTCCTGTTGTCACTTCCTTTTGAATCCTCGTCTTGTCCTTCAATATCGCTGAGTTGCTCGATCGTATCTGGGCCGATCGCGCAACTCATCTCTTGCTGATTCGGCGTTGCGTAATTCTTTCGGGCTTTTGCGGTCGCGTTCCCTATTGTTCTTCGCGTCTTTATTCTTAATACTATTTGTTATTATATTAATTGGGGCCGCAACATCCCTCCCCTTTTGAGAGAAGGAAACTACGGTCGGTAGTTTTCGCTACAATTTTTCGCTGCTTATCCTATTTTTATTTCTATTAGGGTGATTTATTTTCTTTATTTGTTTCTGAGATTACATTCTTCTTATTTTCTAGTATAGTATCGCTGAGTCGCCCTGTACATGCGGTCGGGCGCTTGCTCGTTTCTTATGTCTTTTTATTACATAGATGATTATTCCTACTATGCTTAATATAATTATTAACGTAAGTGTCGATCCTACGGGATATATGACATAGGGATTTTTTATTAGGGTGTCTTAGGATTTTTCCAATTCTTTATTTATGTCGCTTATTTCTAGACTTAATTCCATTAATTCGTTCGGATTCCTAATTACAGGTTCTAATCTAATTTCTTTTTTCGCTTGTTCGTTAATATTTTTATTTTTGTTTGTTAGCGTTAAGTTAAAATCTGCTAAGTGCATTTCTATTTGTCTCATAGTCTGTCTTTTTGTTTTTATAATAATGTGGGGTGTGGTTAGTTTACAATTTTCGATTATACTTAGTTTCCCTGTTCTTTCTATTTCTATTTTTTGTTCTGCCTGTTCATTACATTGAATCGTCAGCTGTTGTTTTTTCGGCGTTGAGAATAGCCACGTTTGTGGTTCGCTTAATGTTATCCATAAGGTTACGTTTGACATTATTTGACGTTTCTCGCAGGTGTTTACATATCCTGGCGTTTTTACGTAAACTTGTACTTCGCATGGTGCGTCGGCTTTTACAAAATATACCGGGTAGTTTCTGTTACATACATATTTTACTCCGTTTCGTTTACAGTCGTTTAAATCGCGTTCCTCTAGCGTTATGTAATTATGATTCTCTTTATCTATTGCTAATATGGTGTGAGTAATTCTTAGGAATATGAAAATATTCGCGTGGTTAGGGACAGGTAATGGTGTCGTTTTTATTATGTCATACACGGGGTATGCTACCACGGGAAATTTGATTATCGTGTAGATGTTCGGTTTATCATAATACGCGTTAATTTCTACATAGTTTTGTATCTCGTTCCAATTTTCTAATCTAGTTTTAAAAGGAAAGTGGGATCCATGCGTCAATTGTGACGTTGCCTCTTTTAGTTCAGTTATTATTTTTTCTATTGGTAATAGGCGGGTGAGTATTACTCCTTCCCGCGAATATGTGAGGTAGTCTATCGTGTCTTTCACGTCTTCCATTAGATCCTCTGTAATTGTGGTTAATATTAAAAACTGTTCGTCTATTTCTTCTCTTTTGGCGTACAGTGCTGTGTCCAGCTGTATCCGTCTCGTGACGTTCGTCATCAGTTGTTCGTTGTGGTATAACGATTTTTCTAAGGCCCCCATGTGGCCTATCGTGGCATTTATCACCTTTAATTGGCTTTTTGCGGTGTGCCGTAGAGTCTGTTGCTGATTTTGTATCAGTTCAAGCTGCTCCTGTATGTGTTTTGCGTCGTCGGCATCCATAGTGCCGAACAGCGTTTTGCTAATCGTGCCGATCGCGTCTATTAAACCTCGTTTATTATTATTGGTTTTATATATAGTCTGTAATCGCCTTAATAGTTGCGTTAATTTTTTGTTAATTGTCGTATCTCGTACGATGGTGCTGTCTCAGGTTTCGCTTTTTTCGCGAAGTGCTGGACGACGATCAGCGTCCTGTAAGATAAGGACTCATGTTACCTTTCTTCGAATTTTTACCTTGGCTTGATAATGCTTTCTCCTCGCGTTTTTTCTCTCCTCGCGCGTTTAGTTGCTCTTGAGACGTAGTCCAGAGTACCTTAATCAATTTTATTAAAATGCGGTGCATTCAGTGTAACTTATTTTTCGCGCCGGCGTCTTGTGACGCTTGCATGCGTAGTTATTGGTTGAGGGCGGCGCGAGCGGGTGCCGTTCGTTTGCCTAGTGCGCCTACTACTAGTGCGGAAGCGGGGCCCTCCTCGTCTCGCTCGCCCACTCCCTCTTATATGGAAGCGGTTTTAACACCCCCGGGCGCGTGGGTGCTTATCCAGCCCTTGGAGGTCACGTTGTATGTGGCCTCCGGTCGACGTGTGGTGCGGATGATCCGCCGTGATTGATGTTCGGTAAGTACATATTATCTTATTTTCGTTAGTTTTTACTATCGCCTATTTTCTATTGCCTACTTTCTATTGCTTGTTTTTACTGTTCTATAAAAGGCTTTAATCGGTTTACGTGTACTCGCGTGGTTTTCCGTCCCTTTTTGATCGTGTAATTGACGTCTGAATGTTTTTCAACTACTTCATATGGTCCTATCCACGGGGATTCTAATTTTTTCGATCTCCCTCTACGCACTGTTTCGTCGTGCAAGAGAACTTTGTCTCCCACTCGGAAATTGATTTCTTTTGTCTTCTTATCATACGTCTCCTTGGCTTTAGATTTTTCGTTTCG